>NC_069507.1:251495043-251525043 GCF_027579735.1 Bombina bombina
GCCATGTCTCTGAGTATTGCACACCTTGTGCTTTTGGGCACTCCAGTGATGTTGCAGCTCTGAAATATGGCCAAACTGGTGGCAAGTGGCATCTTGGCAGCTGCACGCTTGACTTTTCTCAGTTCATGGGCAGTTATTTTGCGCCTTGGTTTTTCCACACGCTTCTTGCGATCCTGTTGACTATTTTGAATGAAACGCTTGATTGTTCGATGATCACTCTTCAGAAGCTTTGCAATTTTAAGAGTGCTGCATCCCTCTGCAAGATATCTCACTATTTTTGACTTTTCTGAGCCTGTCAAGTCCTTCTTTTGACCCATTTTGCCAAAGGAAAGGAAGTTGCCTAATAATTATGCACACCTGATATAGGGTGTTGATGTCATTAGACCACACCCCTTCTCATTACAGAGATGCACATCACCTAATATGGTAGTAGGCTTTCGAGCCTATACAGCTTGGAGTAAGACAACATGCATAAAGAGGATGATGTGGTCAAAATACTCATTTGCCTAATAATTCTGCACACAGTGTGTATATATATATATATATATATATATAATATATATGTAATATATATATAAAATATATATATATATATATATATACAGTATATGTATATATATATAGGTATAGATAAATATTGTACCAAAATGTTATCAGATATATGTAGAAATGTGTATTTATGAATAAATAGAACATATTATTTCTATGTGTAGAACATAGAAATGTGAAATATTCATATTTTCATTTCAGGTTAGCGCACATTAGAATACACGGTCGGGTTAGCACATATGTGAATATGTTGTCGGGATAGCACATATGTAACTACGCAGTCGAGTTAGTGCGCATGTGAAAATGAGTTTGGGTTAACGTGCGAGTAGGGTGTTATGTTTTTTCCACTTTTTTTTTCTCCATTGACTTCAATGCGGGAATAGGTTATCGCGCAATCAATATTCTAATTTCGCTAGAAGCAAGCTGTTTGTGCTCATCGGGTTAGCGTGAGGACACAATTTTTTTATTTATAACTCATAATACAAGCTCAACCCGACATGCACAAAAAGTTTACTTCTAGTGCAATTAGCTCTTTAGCGTAAGTTCTAAATAGGGCTCCACTCGTAATTCGGCACTTAATGTTTTCAAGAGGTTTCAGATAATATTATAATGGGAATTAGGTTGTGTTGTTTTTAAAGAGATAGGATGTAAAAACACTCCCCAGAGCGCATATATTAAAAGAAAATCAAGTTGTTTACTTTGATAAACACAAAACAAAGAATGATATAGGAATGTGAGTTTTTGACCTCAGCACTTAAATTATCTTTTAGTTTAAATTCCAAAGTGTAAATGATTTAAACATTTATATAATTTCCTACAGCACAGTATTCACACAACAGCTTGGTCTAAGCCTTTCTAAATCTAAGCTATTTTTTCATGAAATAAATACAGAGAAGGTTCTCAAAATATAACCTAAAGCTGACTGTTTGCAAACCTGCTATTTCCCACTGTGGTAATCTGATGGTGTCATGTTTTTGTAACACCCATAATGCAAAGTCATCAAGCTGTACCGCTCTTTTATTTTAACATTTTTATATTGAGGAATGGCACATCAGCACATACATTTAATTATGTAATTAAACAATAATTATTGAATTTAAAGCTTTGGATCCATGTAAATATTTTACAGATTCAACTCTTAAAGGGACAGTCTAGTCAAAATTAAACTTTCATGATTCAGATAGGGCATGTCATTTTAAACAACTTTCCAATTTACTTTTATCATTAAATTTGCTTTGTTCCCTTGGTGGTATTTTTGAAAAGCTAAACCTAGCTAGGCTCAAACTGATTTCTAAGCCATTGAAAACCTCCTCTTAGTTCAGAGCATTTTGAAAGTTTTTCACAGTTAGACAGTGCTAGTTCATGTGTGTCATATTGATAACATTGTGATCACTCCCGTGGAGTTATTATGAGTCTGCACTGATTGGCTAAACTGCATATCTGTCAAACGCACTAAGATAAGGGAGCAGTCTGCAGATGCTTAGCTACAAGGTAATCACAGAGGTAAAACATATATTAATATAACTGTGTCGGTTATGCAAAACTGGGTAATGGGTAATAAAGGGATTATCTATCTTTTAAAACAATAACAATTCTGGTGTAGACTATCCCTTTAAAATTGCTTGTAGACAGACAGAAACAAAAGAAATGTAAGTAGGTAGGTAAGCAGGTAGATAGATAGATAGATAGATAGATAGATGTGTGTACTGTAGTGTAGGGATTCCTCCTCAAACTCCCACCTCCTTGAAGCCCTAAACTGCATACTGGCAGACTGTCTGCCAGTATATAAGATGGTACTCACCAGTAGGGAAGAAAGCTGTTTGGAAAGGACCATGTAGGGATCTGGGAGTGGGAGGTGTTAGGTTGGAGGGTAATCACTACACTGCAGCAAAAATTAACCTTACAATAATTAACCCTTTCACCGCCAGGAATTTCAAAAAGTGTGGTGTGCAGCTGCAATTTGCGGCCTTCTAATTGCTAATAATCAATGACAAAGCCATGCATGTCTGCTATTTCTGAACAAAGGGGCTCCCAGAGAAGCGATTACAACCATGTGTATTATGAATGTAGTAATTGGGTGTAACTAATTTCAGTGAGAAACTCAAAGTTTGCAAAAAAAGTTAACTTTTTTTTATGATCATATATGATTGAGTAATAGCAAAAATGATAAAAATTTGGTACTTTGTGCAAGTTTTTCTCTGAAATTCCCGGTAGTGAAGTGGTTAAGATATGATTAGTGATATCATTGTAGCGAGAAGGTTAGGGGTGACCATAACACCTATTTTTAGTGTTAGTTTCAGAATTTCATATTTGAGACCATTCTAGTCAATTAAAAAAAATATATATATTTATATTATAGGTTTTATTTACATGTCATACTGCCTTTACTCTCTTTATTCTTTATTTTTCTCACTAAAAGTCACCATGTTTTACCAGACCCACATAAAACACTTTTGTTACATATGGGCATTCGGATACAATCCGTGCAAATCCAGATAGTAGTTTGTTGCAATTTTCTCTCCAAAAATAGCAGAACAGCATGAACGGCAGCCTTCATCCGCTAACAGCATCTGAATGCCCATGTCTACTTTTGTATTAGTATTGGATTTTTTTAACTTTGCAGTTTAACACTTTTTAGCTATCATAAATGAATTGTGTTCATTTTCACCCCAATCCAATAAATGTTTGCCAAGTGAAACTTTAACCCCTTAACCCAAAATGACGTATATATATATATATGTCATGCAGTACTTTGCCTATCGTACCACATGAAGTACATTAGATGTCCAAGCCGCAAGAAGCTCCAGCAGGCTTGGCTGTAAAGTTACTGAGCTCCAGGCATTTGCCTGTATATGGAACTAGAGCACAATCGGTACTCTAGTTCCATATGACGGTAGATGCCAGATTAACACAGACAGTGACACTGTTTGTGTCACTGTCTGTAACGATCATTTGCTGATGCCGGAGGGAGCTGTGGGAGGGAAAGTGGGAGGCGGGTGGAAGGTCCAGCAGTGGAGAGGGGAGGGAGTGGGATGGCCCTACTAAGAAAATAAATGAAGGGAGAAACAGAAATTGGAAGTGTTCATACTGCAAACAAGGTGGGGTGGGCGTTTGGGTCAAACCTAACTAATGATCACCAGAGGAGGGAGGTGGGGGGACCACTACACTACAAAATAAACAAAACAAAATATTAAAAAACATAAAATATATGTATTTATTGGTACTGGCATACAGCTGACAGTACTAAAGTTGGTCGCAATTAGTGGGAAGGGGAGGGTTAGAGAGCTATTTGGGGGGGCAGGGAGGTGGGAGGGTTGAGGAGGATCATTACACTGCATAAAAAAAACCATAAAATGCGTACTGGCAGACTGTCGGCCAGTACCTATGATCGTGGTGACCAGTGGGGGTAAGGGAGGGAAGAGAGCTGTTTGGGAGGGATCAGGTAGGGATGAGGGGGTGGGAGGTGTCAGGTGGGAGGGTAATCTCTACACTACAGCTACAATTAATGTAACAAGCTACCTAAATAACTCCACTGCCAGGAATAATAGAAGTGTGGTGCGCAGCTTCAATTAGCGGCATTCTAATTACCAAAAACCAATTGCAAAGCCATATATGTCAGCTATTTCTGAACAAAGGGGATCGCAGAGAAGCTTTTATAATCATGTGTGCCATGATTGCACAAACAATATGTAAATAATTTCAGTGACACTTCAAAAGTTTGTGAAAAAGGTAACATTTTTTTTTATATGATCGCATTTGGCAGTGAAATGGTGACATGAAATATACTAAAATGGACCTAGAACAATCAACAATAACTTGGGTTGTCTACTTAAAAAAATTATATAGCTTTGACAGGTAAATAAAAAAAAGAAAACAAGCCTCTATTTCTGTTTAAAGTGAGAGCAAAAATGCTAAAAAATATTAGGTATTCTAGGCAAGTTCTTCTCTGAAATTCCCAGCAGTGAAAGGGTTAAAAGTAGAATAGTTGTCAAGAAGATAGTGTTTTAAAGTAGAATAATTGTCAAAATTATATATACAATATACATAGATTAGATTTTCTTCACTTTCTTGGATTGTGTAAACTTACAAGCAAATGTAATGAGTATACTTTTCCTCACTTGTCAATGAATAATTAAATAAATTAATAAAAATACAAAATAAAAGTATGTATGCATTATATAGGCAAAAATTAATTGAAAGCATTAGAAAAATCATTGCTAAACACAGTGTTTAATATATGGGAATTAGCTATATTATATTTTATATATAGAGAGAGTGAGAGAGAGAGAGAGAAACTATATAAATATATATACTGTTTATATTTCACATTATATTTTCTAGTTTTGTTTTTACTAATTTGAAAACACACCATGGGTCCGATTTATCATTTGTCTGGTGGACATGATCCGCTGTAGCGTTCATGTCCACCAGACATCGATAAATGCTGACAGCATACCTGCTTTTTATAATTGTGTGATGCCTCCCCCTGCAGATTCGTGGCCAATCGGCTGCTAGTGGGGGTGTCAATCAACCGATCGTATGCGATCGGGCAGATTGATGTCTGCAGCCTCAGAGGCGGCATACGAGTTAAGGAGCAGCGGTCTTAAGACCGCTGTTTCTTAACTCCTGTTTCAGGCGAGCCTGCAGAAACAGGGTAATTTGGCCCCCATTTGGGCCATGATAAATTGGCCCACAAATATCATCCAATGACATTCATTCCTTTGAACGTTCTACAGTATATATGTGAAAAATGAGAAATCTTACCTACAAAACAGCAGTCAGATAATGACAATAGGAATGCTCACAAACTTGTCTAATCATTTAATCATTTAATCATTTAATAATTTAATAATTTAATAATGGACATTTTTAGTAATAAATTAGAGCCTCAAAAAATGTAGAAACCACTGATGCTGAGTTTTTTCAAAAGCACAAGTAGATACAAAAGGGCCAATTTATTATATGTCGGGCGGGCATGATTCACTGTAGCTAAATGCTGCCGGCAGTTAACATTGCACAAGCATTTATAGTGCAATGCTTATGCAATGCCGCCCCTGCACATTTGCGGCCAATTGGCAGTTAGCAGAGGGTGTCTATCATCCCAATTGTATCTGATCGGGATGATTGAGGTCCACCACCTAAAAGGTGATAGAGAAGTTAAGGAGCAGCGGTCTTAAATTATGTTACCGGTGAGCCAGAAACTACTGAGATAGATAACAGCGTCCGCTGCTTGTTAAATTTACCCCAAAGACCTCTCTGTACAAAGATTTTTTTATTTAAAATCTTTAACACTTTCAGTTGAGTACAAATCTCCAGTCATTCATTATAGCAGATTTCAGTAATTTTTTTAATCCTGTCTATAACATTAAAAAAAACTCCTCATCAATCTAAAGTTATGATCTAACCATAATATATAGCTTTTTTAATCTTTTGTGCTACATATTCCACTCATTTTAGATGTATAAACTCAATCGCTTTTCTACCAAAGAGAAATGTACACGTACAATGAGCATTAGTAAGAAGTATATAAAAGCCAGTGAGCCTTAGGGGCCAAATGATCAAGCTCCGTTCCCTTCAGGCTCACCGGAAACAGGAGTTATGAAGCAGCGGTCTAAAGACCCTTGCTCCATAACTTGTCCACCTGCTCTGAGGCCGCGGACATCAATCCGCCCAATCCTAAACAATCGGACTGATTGATACCCCCTGCTAACGGCCATCTGCAGGGGGTGGTATTGCACAAGCAGTTCACAAGAACTGCTTGTGTAATGATAAATGCTAACAGCATATGCTGTGGCATTTATCGATTTCCGGCGGACATGATACGCTACATCGTATCATGTCCGCTCGCACATTAATAAATTGGCCCCTTAGTATAAAGTGCACAATTGATAATGGTATATTACTTTAATTTACATGTGCATTTGTTTTTGGGAGAATGAAAAACAAAACATCAAAAAGATAAATGAACAAATGAATGTCCTTTTAATAAAAATAATAATAGAAAAAAATAATGCAAGCAAGAAAAAAGTTGGTTGATTTTGTTTTGACATTAAAATAAATAAAAAAATAAATAGATCATCTTTTTTGGGCTGCTGCTGGCTTGCACCACTTACACTAACTATAATTTTAAAGGACAGTCTACTTGAGATGTTGTATTGTTTAAAAAGATAGATAATCCAAACTTGTTTAGAGATGTACGGATTCCATGTCTAGAGTTTTTACTGTACCGTATTTGTGCTATGCCTATTAGCTAAGGTGTATGTATTATCACATTGTTATTTTTGCTTATGTGTGAATATCGTATGTAATATCTTTCACAACCTCAATAAAAAAAAAAATTAAAAAAAAAGATAGATAACCTCTTTATTACTCATTCCCTAGTTTTGCATAACCAACACTGTTAGAATAATATACGTTTTACCTATGTGATTACCTTGCATCTAAGCCTCCGCAGACTGCCCCCTTATCTCAGTTCTTTTGACAGACTTGCATTTTAGCCAATCAGTACTGACTCATAAATAACTCCACAGGAGTGAGCACAGTGTTATCTTTATGGCACACATGAACTAACACCGTCTAGCTGTCAGAATGCACTGAGATAAGAGATGACCTTTAAGGGCTAAGAAATTACCATATGATCCTACCTAGGTTTAGCTTTCAACAAAGATACTGAGCGAACAAAGCAAATTTGATATTAAAAGTAAATTTGAGAGTTTAAAATGACATGCCCTATCTGAATCATGCAAGTTTAATTTTGGCTAGACTGTCCTTTTAGTTTTATTTAAGTTTAAGCTGCTGCACCTCTCCTGCCCTGCAGATGATTCCCATATGAAACAGCAGGGTCATGGTTATTTATTAGCAAATTAATCCCCAAATACACTCATAGAGGCCTAGTTATCAAGCCGTCAACCTCAAATACGCTGGAATTCCGCAGCGTATTTTTGGCGAGGCTGATTCGCCTTAGTTATCAAAGGCTAGAGACCAGCAAAAGTAGAATTTTGTGACGTAAACTTCGATCCGCCGGACTCAGTCCGACACAGATCAATTCTTACGTCCTCCAGATGTTCCGCACACAAGTGCGGCACAATCTGACTACTTTTGCTAGTTATCAAAAAACTAGCAGGTACGCTCGCACTTTTACGGCCCAGCGTACCTGGTTTTCAATCCGCCGCCCTGGAGGCGGCGGATCCCATAGGAATCAATGGAGTCTGACCATAGCGAAAGTTCATGTTCGCTGCTGACAGACATCCCATTGATTACTATGGGAGATGTCTGCACCTAACACCCTAACATGTACCCCGAGTCTAAACACCACTAATCTGTCCCCCTACACCGCCGCAACTAAATAAAGTTATTACCCCCTAAACCGCCGCTCCCGGCCCACCGCAAGCTACTCTATACATATTAACCCCTAAACCGCCGCTCCCGGAGACCACCGCAACTATAATAAATGTATTAACCCCTAAACCGCCGCTCCCGGAGCCCACCGCAACTATAATATATTTATTAACCCCTAAACCGCCGCTCCCTGACCCTGCCGCAACCTATATTAAATTTATTAACCCCTAATCTGCCCCCCTACACCGTCGCCACCTATAATAAATGTATTAACCCCTATCCTGCCCCCCACTACACCGCGCCACTGTAATAAATTTATTAACCCCTAAACCTAAGTCTAACACTAACCCTAACACCCCCCTAACTTAAATATTAATTAAATAAATCTAAATAATATTTCTATTATGAACTAAATTAATCCTATTTAAAACTAAATTCTTACTTTAAAATAAACCCTACTATAGCACAATATAAATAATTATATTGTAGCTATTTTAGGATTTATATTTATTTTAAATTCTTTCAATTTATTTTAACTAGGTACAATAGCTATTAAATAGTTATTAAATATTTAATAGCTTACCTAGCTAAAATAAAGAGAAATACCTGTAAAATAAAAACTAACCTAAGTTACAATTACACCTACACTACACTATATTTAATAAATTATTCCTATTTAAAACTAAATACTTACCTGTAAAATAAACCTAAGATAGCTACAATATAAATAATAATTATATTGTAGCTATTTTAGGATTTATATTTATTACAGGTATCTTTGTATTTATTTAGCTAGTTAGAATAGTTATTAAATAATTATTAACTATTTAATAACTACCTAGCTAAAAGAAATACAAAATCACCTGTAAAATAAATCCTAACCTAAATTACAATTAATCAGATTAATCAGATTGAGCTCGCATTCTATTGGCTGTTTCGATCAGCCAAAAGAATGCGAGCTCAATTTGATTGGCGGATTGGATCTGCCAATCGGATTGAACTTGAATATGATTGGCTGATTCAATCAGCCAATCAGATTTTTATTTGCATGTATTTGTATTTGCAGTATTTGTATTTGCATTTATATGTATTTCTATTAGCAGTATTTGTATTTGCATGTATTTGTATTTGCAGTAGTTGCATGTATTTGTATTTGTAGTATTTGCATGTATTTATATTTGCATGTATTTGCATTTATATGTATTTGTATTAGCATTATTTGCATATATTTGCATTTATATGTATTTGCATGTATTTGTATTTGCATGTATTTTTTATTTGCATTTATATGTATTTGCATGTATTTGTATTTGCATGTATTTTTTATTTGTATTTATATGTATTTGCATGTATTTGTATTTGCAGTATTTTTATTTGCATGTATATGTATTTGCATGTAATTGTATTTGCAGTATTTTTATTTGTATTTATATGTATTTGCTTGTATATGTATTTCCTTATATATGTATTTATATGTATTTACTTGTACATGTATTTATATGTATTTACTTGTATATGTGTTTACTTGTATATGTATTTATATGTATTTGCATGTATTTAAAGTCCTACACATTACCAATTGAAAGGCTTTTTATGAAAACTTATCTTATCTCTATTGCTATGGTCAATTATCTGCTATAACGGTCTCTCTAACTGAAAGATTAAAAGCGCATGAAAACAAAACCATTACTTTTATGATTTAAAAAGGAGCGTACCATGGCTCATGAGTGTTCATGTGAATCTAGCATTATATGACAGCAGTTTTGCATCAATGTTTTTAACAATTGTATACATTGCTTCCATCTAGTGCTCAAAAAGTGTATAACTTTGTTAACAGCATTGATGCTAAAATGCTGCCACGTAGTGTTCCAGACATATGCATGCCCTGAGTCTACTAAGTATGCTATTCAACAAAAGATATCAAGAGAATAAAGTAAATTTGATTGTCAAATTAAATTGGAAAGTTTTTTTTTTTTTTTAATTGTATGCTGTAACAGAATCATGAAAGAAGAAAACAATAGGTTTCACGTCTCTTTAAGAGAGGAGACAACATTTTATGAAGAAAGAAAAAAAAAAAACATTGCATTTGAAAATGTTGCACTTTGTCTTTATTCCAGCCTTTGGAAGATGAGCTGTCTTCTGAATTACTGACATACCATGATGAGACATTCCTTCCTTTCACAGAAGCTTCAATAGTAAAGACATTGAAGCACGAGTGTTAGTTAAGACAAGGATACAACAAAGGATTAGAGAGAATATAAAAGGTACAATCAGGAAAGAAGGGTTATACACAGTGCTCAGTATACAGTCACTCAGACAGGCAGGATTAGTCAGTCGGGTTCCCGTACAGCCAAACAGGACTAGCTACTTGCAATTTATTTACCTATGGGCCGTGTTGTCACGCTGCCCTGTAACGGCTGCTCAGGACCCTTCGGCTGAGAGTGAGTATCAATAGGTGACATGCTCTCACTGTGACTGCCTGGACTGACCATCTCTCGCTCTTTCTCATTCTGCATCTGTGCATAAACATTAATTCCCGGAATTTTCCTAAAAACATCAACAAAGACCATCATTGCTGTAGAAAGTGGTTGCCAAGTGTTGGTCACTCCTGAGAAGAGCAACAGGACTGAGATTACCTTTTGAATTTATAGATGACAAAGACAGCCAATCCCACAAAGACTACGGACAAGAGCATCAGCATTGCAGAGCCACTGTGACTCGGAGTCAGGTCCACCAAAGGGGCTGGAAACAACAAATGAACTTGCATTATTCCATTTACAGTATTTAATAGGGGCAATATCTATTGTGTGCCCGTCCACAACATTTAATAAAAAGTTATTATTTTCTTTCATGGATATGAAAGATGAATAATTAAATACATTAAAATATTTTTGTCATGAAAAAGTTAAATATAAGCTGTTTAAATGTAAATTGAAACTAGCACGAAGTGCACATGATATGGAAAGATTTTGCACACTGTTTGATCTGGTTTAGAGACAACACAATAGCTTTATTAGTTGACAATGAAAAACCACCACAACATGTATTGTTTTAATATATCTTTAAAATGTATACAAGTCTTGCAGCTGCCAATCAGGACATGTTTTGTCATCCAGTTAGAAGCAGTGTGACATGATCAGTCAGCAAACTAGACACAATATGACATAATCAGTCTGCAAGCTAGACACAGTGTGACATGGTCTGTCGGCAAGCTAGACACAGTATGACATGATCAGTCAGCAAGCAAGTCACAGTACGACATGATCAGTCAGCAAGCAAGTCACAGTACGACATGATCAGTCAGCAAGCAAGTCACAGTACGACATGTTCAGCAAGCTAGACACAGTATGACATGATCAGTCAGCAAGCTAGACACAGTATGACATGATCAATCAGCAAACTAGACACAGTATGACATGATCAGTCTGCAAGCTAGACACAGTATGACATGATCAGTCCAGTCGGCAAGCTAGACACAGTATGACATGATTAGTCAGCAAGCTAGACACAGTATGACATAATCAGTCTGCAAGCTAGACACCGTGTGACATGATCTGTCGGCAAGCTAGACACAGTGTGACATGTTCAGTCAGCAAACTAGACACAGTATGACATAATCAGTCTGCAAGCTAGACACCGTGTGACATGATCTGTCGGCAAGCTAGACACAGTGTGAAATGTTCAGTCAGCAAGATAGACACAGTATGACATGATCAGTCAGCAAGCAAGTCACAGTACGACATGTTCAGCCAGCAAGCTAGACACAGTATGACAAGATCAGTCAGCAAGCTAGACACAGTATGACATGATCAGTCAGCAAGCTAGACACAGTATGACATGATCAATCAGCAAGCTAGACACAGTATGACATGATCAGTCTGCAAGCTAGACACAGTATGACATGATCAGTCCAGTCGGCAAGCTAGACTCAGTATGACAAGATTAGTTAGCAAGCTAGACACAGTATGACAAGATCAGTGAGCAAGCTAGACACAGTATGACATGATTAATCAGCAAGCTAGGCACAGTATGACATTATTAGTTTGCAAGCTAGATACAGTATGACATGATCAGTCTGCAAGCTAGACACAGCTTGACATGATCAGTCAGCAAGCTAGACACAGTATGACATGATCAGTTTGCAAGCTAAATACAGTATGACATGGTCAGTCAGCAAGCTAGATACAGTATGACATAATCAGTCAGCAAGCTAGACACAGTATGAAATAATCTTTCAGCAAGCTAGACACAGTATTACATGATCAGTCTGCAAGCTATACACAGTATGACATGTTCAGTCAGCAAGCTAGACACAGTATGACATAATCAGTCAGCAAGCTAGACACAGTATGAAATGATCAGTCTGCAAACTAGACACAGTATTACATGATCAGTCTGCAAGCTAGACACAGTATGACATGATCAGTCAGCAAACTAGACACAGTATGAAATGATCTGTCAGCAAGCTAGACACAGTATGAAATGATCAGTCGGCCAGTTAGAAGCAGTATGACATGATCAGTTGGCCAGTTAGAAGCAGTATGACATGATCAGTTGGCCAGTTAGAAGCAGTATGACATGATTGGTCGGCCAGTTAGAAGCAGTATGACATGATCAGTCGGACAGTTAGAAGCAATAGGACATGATCAGTTGGCCAGTTAGAAGCAGTATGACATGTTCGGTGAGCCAGTTAGAAGCAATATGACATGATCAGTCAGCCAGTAAGAAGCAGTATGACATTATCAGTTGGCCAGTTAGAAGCAATATGACATGATCAGTTGGCCAGTTAGAAGCAGTATGACATGATCGGTCGGCCAGTTAGAAGCAGTATGACATGATCGATCGGCCAGATAGAAGCAATAGGACATGATCAGTTGGCCAGTTAGAAGCAGTATGACATGATCGGTCGGACAGTTAGAAGCAATATGACATGATCAGTCGGCCAGTTAGAACCAGTATGACATGATCGATCGGCCAGTTAGAAGCAATAGGACATGATCAGTTGGCCAGTTAGAAGCAGTATGACATGATCGTTTGGACAGTTAGAAGCAATATGACATGATCAGTCGGCCAGTTAGAACCAGTATGACATGATCAGTTGGCCAGTTAGAAGCAGTATGACATAATCGGTCGGCCAGTTAGAAGCAGTATGACATGATCATTTAGCCAGTTAGAAGCAGTATGACATGATCGGTCGGCCAGTTAGAAGCAGTATGACATGATCGGTCGGCCAGTTAGAAGCAGTATGACATGATCGGTCGGTAAGTTAGAAGCAGTATGACATGTTTGCAAGCTAAATACAGTATGACATGGTCAGTCAGCAAGCTATATACAGTATGACATGATCAGTCAGCAAGCTAGAAACAGTATGAAATAATCTGTCAGCAAGCTAGACACAGTATTACATGATCAGTCTGCAAGCTATACACAGTATGACATGTTCAGTCACAAGCTAGACACAGTATGACATAATCAGTCAGCAAGCTAGACATAGTATGAAATGATCAGTCTGCAAGCTAGACACAGTATTACATGATCAGTCTGCAAGCTAGACACATTATGACATGATCAGTCAGCAAGCTAGACACAGTATGAAATGATCTGTCAGCAAGCTAGAAACAGTATGACATGATCAGTAGGCCAGTTAGAAGCAGTATGACATGATCAGTCAGCCAGTTAGAAGCAGTATGACATGATCAGTCGGCCAGTTAGAAGCAGTATAACATGATCAGTTGGCCAGTTAGAAGCAGTATGACATGATCAGTTGGCAGTTAGAAGCAGTATGACATGATCAGTTGGCCAGTTAGAAGCAGTATGACATGATCGGTCAGCCAGTTAGAAGCAGTATGACATGATTAGTCAGCCAATTAGAAGCAGTATGACATGATCAGTCAACCAGTTAGAAGCAGTACGACATGATCGGTCAGCCAATTAGAAGCAGTATGACATGATCAGTCGGCCAGTTAGAAGCAGTATGACATGATCAGTCGGCCAGTTAGAAGCAGTATGACATGATCAGTTGGCAAGTTAGAAGCAGTATGACATGATCAGTTGGCCAGTTAGAAGCAGTAGGACATAATCGATCGGCCAGTTAGAAGCAGTATGACATGATCAGTCAGCCAGTTAGAAGAAGTATGACATGATCGGTTGGCCAGTTAGAAGCACTATGACATGATCAGTCGGCCAGTTAGAAGCAGCATGACATGATCAGTTGGCCAGTTAGAAGCAGTATGACATGATCGGTCATCCAGTTAGAAGCAGTATGACATGATCGGTCGGCCAGTTAGAAGCAGTATGACATGATCATTCGGCCAGTTAGAAGCAATAGGACATGATCAGTTGGCCAGTTAGAAGCAGTATGACATGATCGGTCGGCCAGTTAGAAGCAATATGACATGATCAGTTGGCCAGTTAGAAGCAGTATGACATGATCAGTTGGCCAGTTAGAAACAATATGACATGATCAGTTGGCCAGTTAGAAGCAGTATGACATGATCGGTCGGCCATTTAGAAGCAGTATGACATGATCGGTCGGCCAGTTAGAAGCAGTATGACATGATCGATCGGCCAGTTAGAAGCAATAGGACATGATCAGTTGGCCAGTTAGAAGCAGTATGACATGATCGGTCGGCCAGTTAGAAGCAGTATGACATGATCGATCGGCCAGTTAGTAGCAATATGACATGATCAGTCGGCCAGTTAGAACCAGTATGACATGATCAGTTGGCCAGTTAGAAGCAGTATGACATAATCGGTCGGCCAGTTAGAAGCAGTATGACATGATCATTTAGCCAGTTAGAAACAGTATGACATGATCGGTAGGCCAGTTAGAAGCAGTATGACATGATCGGTCGGCCAGTTAGAATCAGTATAACATTATCAGTCGGCCAGTTAAAAGCAGTATGACATGATCTGTCGGCCAGTTAGAATCAGTATGACATGATCGGTCGGCCAGTTAGAAGCAATAGGACATGATCGGTCGGCCAGTTAGAAGCAGTATGACATGATCGGTTGGCCAGTTAGAAGCAGTATGACATGATCGGTCGGCCAGTTAGAAGCAGTATGACATGATCGGTCGGCCAGTTAGAAGCAGTATGACATGATCAGTTGGCCAGTTAGAAGCAGTATGACATGAACAGTCGGCCAGTTAGAAGCAGTATGACATGATCAGTCGACTAGTTAGAAGCAATATGACATGATCAGTCAGCCAGTTAGAAGCAGTATGACATGATCATTTGGCCAGTTAGAAGCAGTATGACATGATCAGTCGGACAGTTAGAAGCAATAGGACATGATCAGTTGGCCAGTTAGAAGCAGTATGACATGTTCGGTGAGCCAGTTAGAAGCAATATGACATGATCAGTCAGCCAGTAAGAAGCAGTATGACATTATCAGTTGGCCAGTTAGAAGCAATATGACATGATCAGTTGGCCAGTTAGAAGCAGTATGACATGATCGGTCGGCCAGTTAGAAGCAGTATGACATGATCGATCGGCCAGATAGAAGCAATAGGACATGATCAGTTGGCCAGTTAGAAGCAGTATGACATGATCGGTCGGACAGTTAGAAGCAATATGACATGATCAGTCGGCCAGTTAGAACCAGTATGACATGATCGATCGGCCAGTTAGAAGCAATAGGACATGATCAGTTGGCCAGTTAGAAGCAGTATGACATGATCGGTCGGACAGTTAGAAGCAATATGACATGATCAGTCGGCCAGTTAGAACCAGTATGACATGATCAGTTGGCCAGTTAGAAGCAGTATGACATAATCGGTCGGCCAGTTAGAAGCAGTATGACATGATCATTTAGCCAGTTAGAAGCAGTATGACATGATCGGTCGGCCAGTTAGAAGCAGTATGACATGATCGGTCGGCCAGTTAGAAGCAGTATGACATGATCGGTCGGTAAGTTAGAAGCAGTATGACATGTTTGCAAGCTAAATACAGTATGACATGATCAGTCAGCAAGCTAGAAACAGTATGAAATAATCTGTCAGCAAGCTAGACACAGTATTACATGATCAGTCTGCAAGCTATACACAGTATGACATGTTCAGTCACAAGCTAGACACAGTATGACATAATCAGTCAGCAAGCTAGACACAGTATGAAATGATCAGTCTGCAAGCTATACACAGTATTACATGATCAGTCTGCAAGCTAGACACATTATGACATGATCAGTCAGCAAGCTAGACACAGTATGAAATGATCTGTCAGCAAGCTAGAAACAGTATGACATGATCAGTAGGCCAGTTAGAAGCAGTATGACATGATCAGTCAGCCAGTTAGAAGCAGTATGACATGATCAGTCGGCCAGTTAGAAGCAGTATAACATGATCAGTTGGCCAGTTAGAAGCAGTATGACATGATCAGTTGGCAGTTAGAAGCAGTATGACATGATCAGTTGGCCAGTTAGAAGCAGTATGACATGATCGGTCAGCCAGTTAGAAGCAGTATGACATGATTAGTCAGCCAATTAGAAGCAGTATGACATGATCAGTCAACCAGTTAGAAGCAGTACGACATGATCGGTCAGCCAATTAGAAGCAGTATGACATGATCAGTCGGCCAGTTAGAAGCAGTATGACATGATCAGTCGGCCAGTTAGAAGCAGTATGACATGATCAGTTGGCAAGTTAGAAGCAGTATGACATGATCAGTTGGCCAGTTAGAAGCAGTAGGACATAATCGATCGGCCAGTTAGAAGCAGTATGACATGATCAGTCAGCCAGTTAGAAGAAGTATGACATGATCGGTTGGCCAGTTAGAAGCACTATGACATGATCAGTCGGCCAGTTAGAAGCAGCATGACATGATCAGTTGGCCAGTTAGAAGCAGTATGACATGATCGGTCATCCAGTTAGAAGCAGTATGACATGATCGGTCGGCCAGTTAGAAGCAGTATGACATGATCATTCGGCCAGTTAGAAGCAATAGGACATGATCAGTTGGCCAGTTAGAAGCAGTATGACATGATCGGTCGGCTAGTTAGAAGCAATATGACATGATCAGTTGGCCAGTTAGAAGCAGTATGACATGATCAGTTGGCCAGTTAGAAACAATATGACATGATCAGTTGGCCAGTTAGAAGCAGTATGACATGATCGGTCGGCCATTTAGAAGCAGTATGACATGATCGGTCGGCCAGTTAGAAGCAGTATGACATGATCGATCGGCCAGTTAGAAGCAATAGGACATGATCAGTTGGCCAGTTAGAAGCAGTATGACATGATCGGTCGGCCAGTTAGAAGCAGTATGACATGATCGATCGGCCAGTGCAATATGACATGATCAGTCGGCCAGTTAGAACCAGTATGACATGATCAGTTGGCCAGTTAGAAGCAGTATGACATAATCGGTCGGCCAGTTAGAAGCAGTATGACATGATCATTTAGCCAGTTAGAAACAGTATGACATGATCGGTAGGCCAGTTAGAAGCAGTATGACATGATCGGTCGGCCAGTTAGAATCAGTATAACATTATCAGTCGGCCAGTTAGAATCAGTATGACATGATCGGTCGGCCAGTTAGAAGCAATAGGACATGATCGGTCGGCCAGTTAGAAGCAGTATGACATGATCGGTTGGCCAGTTAGAAGCAGTATGACATGATCGGTCGGCCAGTTAGAAGCAGTATGACATAATCGGTCGGCCAGTTAGAAGCAGTATGACATGATCAGTTGGCCAGTTAGAAGCAGTATGACATGAACAGTCGGCCAGTTAGAAGCAGTATGACATGATCAGTCGACTAGTTAGAAGCAATATGACATGATCAGTCAGCCAGTTAGAAGCAGTATGACATGATCATTTGGCCAGTTAGAAGCAGTATGACATGATCAGTCGGACAGTTAGAAGCAATAGGACATGATCAGTTGGCCAGTTAGAAGCAGTATGACATGTTCGGTGAGCCAGTTAGAAGCAATATGACATGATCAGTCAGCCAGTAAGAAGCAGTATGACATTATCAGTTGGCCAGTTAGAAGCAATATGACATGATCAGTTGGTCAGTTAGAAGCAGTATGACATGATCGGTCGGCCAGTTAGAAGCAGTATGACATGATCGATCGGCCAGATAGAAGCAATAGGACATGATCAGTTGGCCAGTTAGAAGCAGTATGACATGATCGGTCGGACAGTTAGAAGCAATATGACATGATCAGTCGGCCAGTTAGAACCAGTATGACATGATCGATCGGCCAGTTAGAAGCAATAGGACATGATCAGTTGGCCAGTTAGAAGCAGTATGACATGATCGTTTGGACAGTTAGAAGCAATATGACATGATCAGTCGGCCAGTTAGAACCAGTATGACATGATCAGTTGGCCAGTTAGAAGCAGTATGACATAATCGGTCGGCCAGTTAGAAGCAGTATGACATGATCATTTAGCCAGTTAGAAGCAGTATGACATGATCGGTCGGCCAGTTAGAAGCAGTATGACATGATCGGTCGGCCAGTTAGAAGCAGTATGACATGATCGGTCGGTAAGTTAGAAGCAGTATGACATGTTTGCAAGCTAAATACAGTATGACATGATCAGTCAGCAAGCTAGAAACAGTATGAAATAATCTGTCAGCAAGCTAGACACAGTATTACATGATCAGTCTGCAAGCTATACACAGTATGACATGTTCAGTCACAAGCTAGACACAGTATGACATAATCAGTCAGCAAGCTAGACACAGTATGAAATGATCAGTCTGCAAGCTAGACACAGTATTACATGATCAGTCTGCAAGCTAGACACATTATGACATGATCAGTCAGCAAGCTAGACACAGTATGAAATGATCTGTCAGCAAGCTAGAAACAGTATGACATGATCAGTAGGCCAGTTAGAAGCAGTATGACATGATCAGTCAGCCAGTTAGAAGCAGTATGACATGATCAGTCGGCCAGTTAGAAGCAGTATAACATGATCAGTTGGCCAGTTAGAAGCAGTATGACATGATCAGTTGGCAGTTAGAAGCAGTATGACATGATCAGTTGGCCAGTTAGAAGCAGTATGACATGAACAGTCGGCCAGTTAGAAGCAGTATGACATGATCAGTCGACTAGTTAGAAGCAATATGACATGATCAGTCAGCCAGTTAGAAGCAGTATGACATGATCATTTGGCCAGTTAGAAGCAGTATGACATGATCAGTCGGACAGTTAGAAGCAATAGGACATGATCAGTTGGCCAGTTAGAAGCAGTATGACATGTTCGGTGAGCCAGTTAGAAGCAATATGACATGATCAGTCAGCCAGTAAGAAGCAGTATGACATTATCAGTTGGCCAGTTAGAAGCAATATGACATGATCAGTTGGCCAGTTAGAAGCAGTATGACATGATCGGTCGGCCAGTTAGAAGCAGTATGACATGATCGATCGGCCAGATAGAAGCAATAGGACATGATCAGTTGGCCAGTTAGAAGCAGTATGACATGATCGGTCGGACAGTTAGAAGCAATATGACATGATCAGTCGGCCAGTTAGAACCAGTATGACATGATCGATCGGCCAGTTAGAAGCAATAGGACATGATCAGTTGGCCAGTTAGAAGCAGTATGACATGATCGTTTGGACAGTTAGAAGCAATATGACATGATCAGTCGGCCAGTTAGAACCAGTATGACATGATCAGTTGGCCAGTTAGAAGCAGTATGACATAATCGGTCGGCCAGTTAGAAGCAGTATGACATGATCATTTAGCCAGTTAGAAGCAGTATGACATGATCGGTCGGCCAGTTAGAAGCAGTATGACATGATCGGTCGGCCAGTTAGAAGCAGTATGACATGATCGGTCGGTAAGTTAGAAGCAGTATGACATGTTTGCAAGCTAAATACAGTATGACATGATCAGTCAGCAAGCTAGAAACAGTATGAAATAATCTGTCAGCAAGCTAGACACAGTATTACATGATCAGTCTGCAAGCTATACACAGTATGACATGTTCAGTCACAAGCTAGACACAGTATGACATAATCAGTCAGCAAGCTAGACACAGTATGAAATGATCAGTCTGCAAGCTAGACACAGTATTACATGATCAGTCTGCAAGCTAGACACATTATGACATGATCAGTCAGCAAGCTAGACACAGTATGAAATGATCTGTCAGCAAGCTAGAAACAGTATGACATGATCAGTAGGCCAGTTAGAAGCAGTATGACATGATCAGTCAGCCAGTTAGAAGCAGTATGACATGATCAGTCGGCCAGTTAGAAGCAGTATAACATGATCAGTTGGCCAGTTAGAAGCAGTATGACATGATCAGTTGGCAGTTAGAAGCAGTATGACATGATCAGTTGGCCAGTTAGAAGCAGTATGACATGATCGGTCAGCCAGTTAGAAGCAGTATGACATGATCAGTTGGCCAGTTAGAAGCAGTATGACATGATCGGTCAGCCAGTTAGAAGCAGTATGACATGATCGGTCGGCCAGTTAGAAGCAGTATGACATGATCATTCGGCCAGTTAGAAGCAATAGGACATGATCAGTTGGCCAGTTAGAAGCAGTATGACATGATCGGTCGGCTAGTTAGAAGCAATATGACATGATCAGTTGGCCAGTTAGAAGCAGTATGACATGATCAGTTGGCCAGTTAGAAACAATATGACATGATCAGTTGGCCAGTTAGAAGCAGTATGACATGATCGGTCGGCCATTTAGAAGCAGTATGACATGATCGGTCGGCCAGTTAGAAGCAGTATGACATGATCGATCGGCCAGTTAGAAGCAATAGGACATGATCAGTTGGCCAGTTAGAAGCAGTATGACATGATCGGTCGGCCAGTTAGAAGCAGTATGACATGATCGATCGGCCAGTTAGTAGCAATATGACATGATCAGTCGGCCAGTTAGAACCAGTATGACATGATCAGTTGGCCAGTTAGAAGCAGTATGACATAATCGGTCGGCCAGTTAGAAGCAGTATGACATGATCATTTAGCCAGTTAGAAACAGTATGACATGATCGGTAGGCCAGTTAGAAGCAGTATGACATGATCGGTCGGCCAGTTAGAATCAGTATAACATGATCAGTCGGCCAGTTAAAAGCAGTATGACATGATCGGTCGGCCAGTTAGAATCAGTATGACATGATCGGTCGGCCAGTTAGAAGCAATAGGACATGATCGATCAGCCAGTTAGAAGCAGTATGACATGATCGGTTGGCCAGTTAGAAGCAGTATGACATGATCATTCGGCCAGTTAGAAGCAATAGGACATGATCAGTTGGCCAGTTAGAAGCAGTATGACATGATCGGTCGGCTAGTTAGAAGCAATATGACATGATCAGTTGGCCAGTTAGAAGCAGTATGACATGATCAGTTGGCCAGTTAGAAACAATATGACATGATCAGTTGGCCAGTTAGAAGCAGTATGACATGATCGGTCGGCCATTTAGAAGCAGTATGACATGATCGGTCGGCCAGTTAGAAGCAGTATGACATGATCGATCGGCCAGTTAGAAGCAATAGGACATGATCAGTTGGCCAGTTAGAAGCAGTATGACATGATCGGTCGGCCAGTTAGAAGCAGTATGACATGATCGATCGGCCAGTTAGTAGCAATATGACATGATCAGTCGGCCAGTTAGAACCAGTATGACATGATCAGTTGGCCAGTTAGAAGCAGTATGACATAATCGGTCGGCCAGTTAGAAGCAGTATGACATGATCATTTAGCCAGTTAGAAACAGTATGACATGATCGGTAGGCCAGTTAGAAGCAGTATGACATGATCGGTCGGCCAGTTAGAATCAGTATAACATGATCAGTCGGCCAGTTAAAAGCAGTATGACATGATCGGTCGGCCAGTTAGAATCAGTATGACATGATCGGTCGGCCAGTTAGAAGCAATAGGACATGATCGATCGGCCAGTTAGAAGCAGTATGACATGATCGGTTGGCCAGTTAGAAGCAGTATGACATGATCGGTCGGCCAGTTAGAAGCAGTATGACATGATCGGTCGGCCAGTTAGAAGCAGTATGACATGATCAGTTGGCCAGTTAGAAGCAGTATGACATGAACAGTCGGCCAGTTAGAAGCAGTATGACATGATCAGTCGACTAGTTAGAAGCAATATGACATGATCAGTCAGCCAGTTAGAAGCAGTATGACATGATCATTTGGCCAGTTAGAAGCAGTATGACATGATCAGTCGGACAGTTAGAAGCAATAGGACATGATCAGTTGGCCAGTTAGAAGCAGTATGACATGTTCGGTGAGCCAGTTAGAAGCAATATGACATGATCAGTCAGCCAGTAAGAAGCAGTATGACATTATCAGTTGGCCAGTTAGAAGCAATATGACATGATCAGTTGGCCAGTTAGAAGCAGTATGACATGATCGGTCGGCCAGTTAGAAGCAGTATGACATGATCGATCGGCCAGATAGAAGCAATAGGACATGATCAGTTGGCCAGTTAGAAGCAGTATGACATGATCGGTCGGACAGTTAGAAGCAATATGACATGATCAGTCGGCCAGTTAGAACCAGTATGACATGATCGATCGGCCAGTTAGAAGCAATAGGACATGATCAGTTGGCCAGTTAGAAGCAGTATGACATGATCGGTCGGCCAGTTAGAAGCAGTATGACATGATCAGTCGGCCAGTTAGAACCAGTATGACATGATCAGTTGGCCAGTTAGAAGCAGTATGACATAATCGGTCGGCCAGTTAGAAGCAGTATGACATGATCATTTAGCCAGTTAGAAGCAGTATGACATGATCGGTCGGCCAGTTAGAAGCAGTATGACATGATCGGTCGGCCAGTTAGAAGCAGTATGACATGATCGGTCGGTAAGTTAGAAGCAGTATGACATGTTTGCAAGCTAAATACAGTATGACATGATCAGTCAGCAAGCTAGAAACAGTATGAAATAATCTGTCAGCAAGCTAGACACAGTATTACATGATCAGTCTGCAAGCTATACACAGTATGACATGTTCAGTCACAAGCTAGACACAGTATGACATAATCAGTCAGCAAGCTAGACACAGTATGAAATGATCAGTCTGCAAGCTAGACACAGTATTACATGATCAGTCTGCAAGCTAGACACATTATGACATGATCAGTCAGCAAGCTAGACACAGTATGAAATGATCTGTCAGCAAGCTAGAAACAGTATGACATGATCAGTTGGCCAGTTAGAAGCAGTATGACATGATCAGTCAGCCAGTTAGAAGCAGTATGACATGATCAGTCGGCCAGTTAGAAGCAGTATAACATGATCAGTTGGCCAGTTAGAAGCAGTATGACATGATCAGTTGGCAGTTAGAAGCAGTATGACATGATCAGTTGGCCAGTTAGAAGCAGTATGACATGATCGGTCAGCCAGTTAGAAGCAGTATGACATGATTAGTCTGCCAAATAGAAGCAGTATGACATGATCAGTCAACCAGTTAGAAGCAGTACGACATGATCGGTCAGCCAATTAGAAGCAGTATGACATGATCAGTCGGCCAGTTAGAAGCAGTATGACATGATCAGTCGGCCAGTTAGAAGCAGTATGACATGATCAGTTGGCAAGTTAGAAGCAGTATGACATGATCAGTTGGCCAGTTAGAAGCAGTAGGACATAATCGATCGGCCAGTTAGAAGCAGTATGACATGATCAGTCAGCCAGTTAGAAGAAGTATGACATGATCAGTCGGCCAGTTAGAAGCAGCATGACATGATCAGTTGGCCAGTTAGAAGCAGTATGACATGATCGGTCATCCAGTTAGAAGCAGTATGACATGATCGGTCAGCCAGTTAGAAGCAGTATGACATGATCATTCGGCCAGTTAGAAGCAATAGGACATGATCAGTTGGCCAGTTAGAAGCAGTATGACATGATCGGTCGGCTAGTTAGAAGCAATATGACATGATCAGTTGGCCAGTTAGAAGCAGTATGACATGATCAGTTGGCCAGTTAGAAACAATATGACATGATCAGTTGGCCAGTTAGAAGCAGTATGACATGATCGGTCGGCCATTTAGAAGCAGTATGACATGATCGGTCGGCCAGTTAAAAGCAGTATGACATGATCGATCGGCCAGTTAGAAGCAATAGGACATGATCAGTTGGCCAGTTAGAAGCAGTATGACATGATCGGTCGGCCAGTTAGAAGCAGTATGACATGATCGATCGGCCAGTTAGAAGCAATATGACATGATCAGTCGGCCAGTTAGAACCAGTATGACATGATCAGTTGGCCAGTTAGAAGCAGTATGACATAATCGGTCGGCCAGTTAGAAGCAGTATGACATGATCATTTAGCCAGTTAGAAACAGTATGACATGATCGGTAGGCCAGTTAGAAGCAGTATGACATGATCGGTCGGCCAGTTAGAATCAGTATAACATGATCAGTCGGCCAGTTAAAAGCAGTATGACATGATCGGTCGGCCAGTTAGAATCAGTATGACATGATCGGTCAGCCAGTTAGAAGCAATAGGACATGATCGGTCGGCCAGTTAGAAGCAGTATGACATGATCGGTTGGCCAGTTAGAAGCAGTATGACATGATCGGTCGGCCAGTTAGAAGCAGTATGACATGATCGGTCGGCCAGTTAGAAGCAGTATGACATGATCAGTTGGCCAGTTAGAAGCAGTATGACATGAACAGTCGGCCAGTTAGAAGCAGTATGACATGATCAGTCGACTAGTTAGAAGCAATATGACATGATCAGTCAGCCAGTTAGAAGCAGTATGACATGATCATTTGGCCAGTTAGAAGCAATATGACATGATCGGTCAGCCAGTTAGAAGCAGTATGACATGATCAGTTGGCCAGTTAGAAGCAATATGACATGATCAGTTGGCCAGTTAGAAGCAGTATGACATGAACCGTCAGCCAGTTAGAAGCAGTATGACATGATCGATTGACCAGTTAGAAGCAATAGGACATGATCAGTTGACCAGTTAGAAGAAGTAAGACATGATCGGTCGGCCAGTTAGAAGCAATATGACATGATCAGTTGGCCAGTTAGAAGCAATATGACATGATCAGTTGGCCAGTTAGAAGCAGTATGACATGATCAGTTGGCCAGTTAGAAGCAGTATGACATCATCGGTCGGCTAGTTAGAAGCAATATGACATGATCATTTGGCCAGTTAGAAGCAGTATGACATGATCGGTCGGCCAGTTAGAAGCAGTATGACATGATCGATCGGCCAGTTAGAAGCAGTATGACATGATCGGTCGGCCAGTTAGAAGCAGTATGACATGATCGGTCGGTAAGTTAGAAGCAGTATGACATGATCGGTAGGCCAGTTAGAAGCAGTATGACATGATCGGTCGGCCAGTTAGGAGCAGTATGACATGATCAGTTGGCCAGTTAGAAACAGTATGACATGATCGGTCGGCCAGTTAGAAGCAATAGGACATGATTGGTCGGCCAGTTAGAAGCAGTATGACATGATCGGTCGGCCAGTTAAAAGCAGTATGACATGATCAGTCGGCCAGTTAGAAGCAGTATGACATGATCAGTCGGCCAGTTAGAAGCAGTATGACATGATCGGTCAGCCAGTTAGAAGCAGTATGACATGATCGGTCGGCCAGTTAGAAGCAGTATGACATGATCAGTCGGCCAGTTAGAAGCAGTATGACATGTTCAGTCGGCCAGTTAGAAGCAGTATGACATGATCAGTCGGCCAGTTAGAAGCAGTATGACATGATCAGTCGGCCAGTTAGAAGCAGTATGACATGATCAGTCGGCCAGTTAGAAGCAGTATGACATGATCAGTCGGCCAGTTAGAAGCAGTATGACATGATCGGTCGGCCAGTTAGAAGCAGTATGACATGATCGGTCGGCCAGTTAGAAGCAGTATGACATGATCAGTCGGCCAGTTAGAAGCAGTATGACATGATCAGTCGGCCAGTTAGAAGCAGTATGACATGATCGGTCGGCCAGTTAGAAGCAATAGGACATGATCAGTCAGTCAGTTAGGGGGGTTGTTGCACTTCTGCTCAAATCAACAGCCTGTGTGCTGTGCTCTGCAATTGTCTGAATTTACCAATGAATTTACTCCTTAGAGAATGTCATTTTTACATTATGTTCCTTTAATATTTACCAGAGAGTTACAATATTACTAAGTTTTCCAAATATTGTCAAAGCATTGTTCTATTTGCGGCTCAACTTTGCTAAGGAAAATGCATTTTCCTTATTTGATTATGGTAATGAATAAATGTAATTTAAGATTATACAATGCCATTATCAGATGCTACAGTATTAGTAAAACAGCTTATTTTAAAAGATTATGTTCTAAGTGTTTAGGTCAAGGACAAAAATACAATCCATATCATAGGGAAAGATTACAGACTTCATTTACATTCCATTATAATTTAACATTCATGTAAAATATAATTAGAGTAATTCAATAGGAAACAACATTTTTATTAAATATATATCTTATAATGTATATACTAGAATGATTTGCTTTTTCAAATATGTACTTATTTTGTTTTGGAGGGAAATACAAACAGATATAATGTACGTGACAGATATCTGTGCTCAAGGTTTTTCTATTAACACTCTGGCTTCCAGAGAAGGCTACAATGCCTTGATAGGGTATTTGAAGTATCATAGTCCTCTCTGGCAGATAAGCTTTTAAGGGCTAGATTACAAGTGGAGTGCTAAATATCGCTTTTGCATTGCTTTGAACTTGTAAAACCAGCGCTCATTAGCTCGGGTTAGTATTGCTGGGAAGCATTGCGCTTGTTACATCGCTATATACTTTTTTATTATTTATTTTGGCCACTTCTCTTATAATTCACAGGAACATAAAGGAAAAAGAAGAAAATTATTTAATGTGCAAAGGGGTGAAACATATGGTTAAAGTCTGACTGATGAAATTTGTCAATATTCCAGGGGGGGGTTACAAATATTTACCTATAGCTCACTGGAGAGCGCTAATCCTGACTCTTCCTGCGCTAATACCTTCCTATTATCATGGCCCAGGGCTCTGTGACGGAAGGTTGTGATCAGCGCAGCTCTCCGAAAGTGCTTATTTGTTTAAGGAAAATGAATTGAAATGTTCCCTGAATATTCAGTATTCCTCTAGTTTAAAGCAAACTGAAAATCAAATAGCACGGCAACAAATATTATTATTATTTTTTTTTTTTTAATATTCGGAACAAAAGATTAATCCAAATTAATTTTTTTACCCATGGACCTCTCTAATAACCGAATTATTCTCAGACTAATATTTGTTTTGAACACATTATTATATCTGTACTTATATGTAAGGTTTTATGTGCATTTCCTATTAGTTCCATTATAAAAAACTAGTCCTGAAGCCCGTGTACACAGGCATTTTTTTTTTTGCAGTACAGCGGTCCCAAGCCTTGCTCTCTGTCTTTACCCCCTCTCTTTTGTGCTCTCCCCCCCCCTCTGTTTTGTGCTCTCTCCCCCTCTCTTTTGCGCTCTCTCACCCTACTCTTTTATGCTTTCTCCCCCCTCTCTTTTGCGCTCTCTCCCCCCTCTCTTTTGCGCTCTCTCCCCCTCTCTTTTGCGCTCCCTCCCCCTCTCTTTTGCGCTCTCTCCCCTTCTCTTTTGCTGTCTCTCTCCCTCCTCTCTTTTGCTGTCTCTCTCCCCCCTCTCTTTTGCTGTCTCTCTCCCCCTCTCTTTTGCTGTCTCTCTCCCCCTCTCTTTTACTGCCTCTCTCCCTCCTCTCTCTTGCTGTCTCTCTCCCACCTCTCTTTTGCACTCTCTCCCCCTCTCTTTTGCGCTCTCTCCCCCCTCTCTTTTGCACACTCTCCCCCTCTCTTTTGCGCACTCTCCCACTCTCTTTTGTTCTCTCTCCCCCCTCTCTTTTGCTGTCTCTCTCCCCCCTCTCTTTTGCTGTCTCTCTCCCCCATCTCTTTTGCTGTCTCTCTCCCCCTCTTTTTTGCTGTCTCTCTCCCCCTCTCTTTTGCTGTCTCTCTCCCTCCTCTTTTGCTGTCTTTCTCCCCT
The DNA here is from genome assembly GCF_027579735.1 of Bombina bombina. NCBI lineage: Eukaryota > Metazoa > Chordata > Amphibia > Anura > Bombinatoridae > Bombina > Bombina bombina. The sequence continues at coordinate 251,522,869 of NC_069507.1, forward strand.
GTCTCTTTTGCTGTCTCTCTCCCCCCTCTATTTTGCTGTCTCTCTCCCCCCTCTCTTTTGCTGTCTCTCTCACCCCTCTCTTTTGTGCTCTCTCCCCCCTTTCTTTTGCTGTCTCTCTCCCCCTCTCTTTTGCTGTCTCTCTCCCCTTCTCTTTTGCTGTCTCTCTCCCCTTCTCTTTTGCTGTCTCTCTCCCCCCTCTCTTTTGTTGTCTCTCTCCCCCTCTATTTTGCTGTCTCTCTCCCTCCTCTCTTTTGCTGTCTATCTCCCCTTCTCTTTTGCTGTCTCTCTCCCCCATCTATTTTGCTGTCTCTCTCCCCCTCTCTTTTGCTGTCTCTCTCCCCCTCTCTTTTGCTGTCTCTCCCCCCCTCTCTTTTGCTGTCTCTCTCCCTCCTCTCTTTTGCTGTCTCTTTCCCCCTCTCTTTTGTGCTCTCTCCCCTCTCTCTTTTGCACTCTCTCCCCGCTCTTTTGTACACTCTCCCCCCTCTCTTTTGTGCACTCTCCCCCTCTCTTTTGTGCTCTCTCCCCCCTCTCTTTTGCTGTCTCTCTCCCTCCTCTCTTTTGCTGTCTCTCTCCCCCCTCTCTTTTGCTGTCTCTTTCCCCCCTCTCTTTTGCTGTCTCTCTCCCCCTCTCTTTTGCTGTCTCTTTCCCCCCTCTCTTTTGCTGTCTCTCTCCCTCCTTTCTTTTGCTGTCTTTCTCCCCCCTCTCTTTTGCTGTCTCTCTCCCCCCTCCCTTTTGCTGTCTCTCTCCCCCCTCTCTTTTGCTGTCTCTCTCCCCCTCTCTTTTGCTGTCTCTCTCCCACTCTCTCTATCTCCCCTCTTCTGCTCTCTCTATCCACCCTGCCTTTTCTGCTCTCTCTATCCCCCTCTTTAGAGCTCTCTCCCCCCTCTCTTTTTCACACTCTCCCCCTCTCTTTTGCGCACTCTCCCCCTCTCTTTTGTTCTCTCTCCCCCCTATCTTTTGCTGTCTCTCTCCCCCTCTCTTTTGCTGTCTCTCTCCCCCATCTCTTTTGCTGTCTCTCTCCCCCTCTTTTTTGCTGTCTCTCTCCCCCTCTCTTTTGCTGTCTCTCTCCCTCCTCTTTTGCTGTCTTTCTCCCCTGTCTCTTTTGCTGTCTCTCTCCCCCCCTCTATTTTGCTGTCTCTCTCCCCCCTCTCTTTTGCTGTCTCTCTCACCCCTCTCTTTTGTGCTTTCTCCCCCCTTTCTTTTGCTGTCTCTCTCCCCTTCTCTTTTGCTGTCTCTCTCCCCTTCTCTTTTGCTGTCTCTCTCCCCCCTCTCTTTTGTTGTCTCTCTCCCCCTCTATTTTGCTGTCTCTCTCCCTCCTCTCTTTTGCTGTCTATCTCCCCTTCTCTTTTGCTGTCTCTCTCCCCCATCTATTTTGCTGTCTCTCTCCCCCTCTCTTTTGCTGTCTCTCTCCCCCTCTCTTTTGCTGTCTCTCTACTCCTCTCTTTTGCTGTCTCTCTCCCTCCTCTCTTTTGCTGTCTCTTTCCCCCCTCTCTTTTGCGCTCTCTCCCCTCTCTCTTTTGCACTCTCTCCCCGCTCTTTTGTACACTCTCCCCCCTCTCTTTTGTGACCTCTCCCCCTGTCTTTTGTGCTCTCTCCCCCCTCTCTTTTGCTGTCTCTTTCCCTCCTCTCTTTTGCTGTCTCTCTCCCCCTTCTCTTTTGCTGTCTCTTTCCCCCCTCTCTTTTGCTGTCTCTCTCCACCTCTCTTTTGCTGTCTCTCTCCACCTCTCTTTTGCTGTCTCTCTCCCTCCTCTCTTTTGCTGTCTTTCTCCCCCCTCTCTTTTGCTGTCTCTCTCCCCCCTCCCTTTTGCTGTCTCTCTCCCCCCTCTCTTTTGCTGTCTCTCTCCCCCTCTCTTTTGCTGTCTCTCTCCCCCTCTCTCTTTTGCTGTCTCTCTCTCTCCCTCTCTCTATCCCCCCTCTTCTGCTCTCTCTATCCACCCTGCCTTTTCTGCTCTCTCTATCCCCCTCTTTAGAGCTCTCTGTCTCCCAGCATCTGGCCCCGCCCACGTCACGCCCGACCTCGTCCATGTCACACCCGACCACGCCCATGGCGCTCCAGGTCACGCCCACTCCACACCCGCCCAGCAACACCCACTCCACCACACAACGCCAGGAGGTCAGTGGGAAGGCCAGGTGTGTTTGTCCTCGCGCACAGTCTCTACTGCGCATGAAAGCTTC
>NC_069507.1:251530043-251555043 GCF_027579735.1 Bombina bombina
AGGAGCACACCAGCACAGAAGCGGCCAGCAACTCAGGTTGGTACGAGATAGTACTAAACACTGAGACATTGAAATTCACATGCTGTGAAGGCAGAGAGTTAGAATACAGTGGAGACATTTGTCTTTGCTGCAGGGGTTGAGAATTTATAAAGGGACCACCACTAAGAATCTCTTGGCGGGAAAAGATGTCATCTTTGTAATCAAACAGAATTATATGCTGCGTCACCAATATAACAGCAATATCTGAGTCTGCTGTCACCCCAGCTCTGTAGTAAAAATCTTATATAGTTGCACCTAGACATCAGAGACAGAACACCTAAAGCTGAGGGGACAAATATCTGCAGACCCCTAAGTACATAAGATGATCATGCATCTGTAAGAATTTAATACATCTATAGTTGCTTTTCTTTTTGCCCTTTACATCCGTCCGTTTTTGTCTTCATTTGGAGTTATATCGGCTCTTTTTGGCAGTATTTTTTGTTACATTTTAGTTGTGGCCACAATTCCTTTATTGTATTGATTTTATTTGTATTGTATGTGTGTACGTTTTTATAGTGCAAATTAAATGACTAATTTATTCTGTTTTTAGCATTCTCTTAGCTGCTGTTTATAGAGCCACTCTTATAGTGCAAATTAAGTGCCTTTCACTTTTCTAATAAAACAAGCATGGTGAGTAAAAACCTGGCTACTGCAGCTGTACCCAGCAGTTTAATGTCCCTTTAAACTTCACTTGTGGAGCTCCTGCAACTTGTGAAGAACCAGTTGGCTGGAAAAGATCTCACCTTGCTATACACCTTCTGACTGCACATTTTATAAGCTTCCTGATTTAGTATATGAAGCAAATACTTATGTGGCACCACTCTCTTGCTATATTTTATCTACAGTGCATTTTGTTATCCACTGCCCCTTTACTGATCTGTCTCATACAGTAATGCAAAGGATCTTTTAATTGATTTATGTGACTCCCTATGATCAAAAATCTAAGCATTATATTATAATATGTGTCTCTCTCCTTCATATCCAGAACCTGCACAGCAAGACAGATAGCTCTCAAGCTAAAATTTACCTTTCTACATTTTTGAGGGACCTTACAGTACTGAGGGCCTATTTATTAATGTGCGAGCGGACATGATCCGATATTGCAGAACTTCTCCGCCGTACGCTGTCGGCATTTATCATTGCACCAGCAGTTCTTGTGATCGCAACGCTGCCCCCTGCAAATTCCCGACCAATCGGCCACCAGCAGGGGGTGTCAATCAACCCGATCGTATTGGATTGGGTTGTTTTCCGGCGATGTCTGTCAGCCGCCAGAAACACGGAGCTTGATAAATAGCTTTACATCATCAGGCCTTTACTACTCAGCTTCTAATGAGAGAACTTGTGTGTCTTTTCCATTCTGTATGGTTGCTTTATAATGTTTTGTTCATGTAAATTGCTGAACTGTAAAATCATTCACAATTTCCATTTTCTAAATGAAGAAAAGTGTTAAATGTTAATACTATTAAAAGAAGTTTATAAAGTAACATCTCACATTCATATGCCCTTTAGAAATGTGCAGGGAGTGAGAAATATGTATGACAACAGCACAGTGTATGGGTTGGCTCCTGTCCAGGAATGACCCAGACAGTCCGGGTTTCAATTTCTGTGTCAGAGTTTCAAACTTAGTCAGACCTGGATAAACAAACAGCTAGGTGTGTTGGGAAATGTGGTTCAAATATATGCTGCCTAGCAGTACTGTGCTTGTGCTGTTCTTCTTACTGAGTGACAGCTCCTGCATGATGCTTAGCTGTGGAATGAGTGTGTGTATCTTTGTGTTTGTTAGTGTATTTGTGTGTGTGTGTGTGTGCAGGGCCATAACTAGAAATTTTGGGGCCCCTGACTTAACCATTGACCTTCCCCCCCATTGACATGTGCAATTTCCGACCAAGTAACTAAAACCTAAATGCACTTTATTCTTAATTGTAGTCAAACTTGGAAATGTTGTGAAGGTAGTAACACACAAACACAGAGCTCAATAGTAAGGTCAACATGGCCTAAAAAGGAACAAACATTGGACACTCACAAACTCAAACACAAACGTACACATTCCCCCAAGGAAACACCCACAGAGACAGCCTCAGAAAACACACAAAGACATACACACTCACAGACACCCACAGAAAACACACAAAGACACCCACACACACAGAGAGACACTCATAGAAAACACACAAAGACATGCATACACACACACACCCTCACAGAGACATCCACAGAAAATGCAAAAAGACAGACACCTAAATCCTCACAGAGAGACCCACAGAAAAGAAATAGATACACACTCATAGAGACACCAACAAAAGCACAAAGACATAAACACAGACATCCACAGAAACACTCACAGGAGGTAAAATTTCTGCACATTGCCATCCCCTAAATCAACAGTGTGTGACATGCATGATAAAAAATAGCAGAAATTAAGAGATCACTTTTTAAAGAATCATGTTTGTAAATGAACAAACAAAAATACTTATGTGAATTCAAAATTGTACATTACTGATCTGTCAGAAGAAAAGTACTTTTGAAAGGTTGACATATGTTTGGGGTTTTCCCCCTCCCCATTTTACCCACTTAAATCTGTCAGCTGTACTTATGGATTTGAAAATGCTGTACTCTATATGGTCTTTGTGGAACCATAAGCTGTGGTACTCAGTCTCATACAATTTTGATCTGGTTAAATGCAGGATTTAGGCTTGCTTGTATCTATTTCAAAATTAAGTCAGCTGCAGTGTAAACTGAACAAGTTAACCTGTCTCATTTCAAACACCTAGCAATCTTAGCCTAAGAGTATAACATTTTATGCAGATGTAAAAAATCTTACATAAAATGCCTCCTGGCTTCAGGAAAGTCCTTGCATAAATGGGCAATAAACTGGAATGTAATTAAAATAAATATATACATTTAAAAAAAATCTTATCTGCCAAAAGGGCAACTACCATTTGTGTATTGAGGAGCAAACATTTCTGCATGGTTTTAAATATAGAATTTCTACAGCATTGACAAATAATCATCATAAATACACTGCTGCATATTGCTAAAAAATGTTTTTATGGACCCCTGGCCCCACCATACAACTACCACACTGAATTTACAATCTGAAATTGCATAAATAAAAAAAAAAACATTTACTAAGTAAGTCCTACTTACTCTGCAAATGAAAGTGATCTGCCGTCTGACTTAGGCACACACTGTACAAACTGAAGTGCCAAGTCTGTCTCACACTGTGCATAGTGGTTTAGTGCACACTCAGAAAATCTCTCAAATGCTAATGCTTTACTCCTTGTAATGATATTTTCCCACGCTCAATAGCACTCTGCTATAGCACCCTCTGGTGGCTATTCACCCCTGATGGCAGCCCTGTGTGAGTCTGTGTATGAAAGAAAATGTGTAGGAATTTATGTGTCAGTGTGTGAGTGTGTGTCTGAGTGTGAGTATCTGTGTGTGTGTATATGTGAATCTGTGTGTGAAAGAGAATGTGTGGGAATTTATGTGTCAGTGTGTGACAGTGTGTGTGAGTGTGAGTGTCTTTGTGTGTGTGAATGAAAGAGTATGTGTGTGTTAATGTTTGAGAGTAAGAGTGTGTGTGTGTTAGATAGGGAGTGTGAATATCTGTTTGAGAGTTTGTGTTTATTTGTTATTATATGCAGGGGTAGATGTATTAACTGTCGATCAGTGAATCATGTCCGCTTAACATTGCTGCTTCTTAACTTAGGTTTCAGCTTGAAACGATGGGCCTCTGAAACAGCATCCTCTGCTTAATAAATGGAGTCCGTAGTGTGTACTATATAGAGTGTATTCAAAAAAATGTTCATGTGTTGTGCACAGTGCAAGAGTTTTCTGGTTTGGCCTGAACAAAAGGTGCCAACCCTATGAATAGCAATGTTAAAAAATAATACAAAACTGAGCAGAAACAAACGAACGTTACCCTGAGAGGTTGGGGAATAAGTTATGGGTAGAGCCACGACAACCTGGGAGGGGAAAAAGATTGTGTGGATGGAATCAGATTTGTGTAGGGGAGATACTTTTGCTACTTTTCATATAGAAATTCCAGTCAATATGGCTGCCAAGGGTGTGAAACATTGCATACGTGCAGTATTTCTTAAACAATAAATGCTTCTGGGGAAGTGTAGTGGATGTAACTATATTTATATGGGTTTATTCCAGCTTAAGGGGCATATTTATCAAGTTCCGTATGGAGCTTGAGGCCCCTTGTTTCCGGCAAGCCTTCAGGTTCGCCGGAAAGAGAAGTTATCAAGAAGTTATGAAGCAGCGGACTAAAGACTGCTGCTCCATAACTTGTCCGCCTGCTCTGAGGCGACGGACAGAAATCAACCTGATCAAATTCGATCGGGTTGATTGACACCCCCTGTTGGCCACGAATCTGCAGGGGGTGGTATTGCACCAGCAGTTCACAAGAACTGCTGGTGCAATGATAAATGCCGACAGCGTATGTTGTCGGCATTTATCGATGGGCAGCGATGTGCAGCGGACATAATACGCTACTTCGTATCATGTCCGCTTGCACATTGTTAAATATGCCCCAAAATGCTTAAATTTATTTGTAAGGTGCCAGTAATTAACGCATTGCTCACTTGTTGCTCCCAATGCGCTAGAAGAGTGCTGATAGTCCTTTCCATATGCAGTAAAACAAGGCCATTAAAGAAAACCAGAATTCTTTGTAATTACTCAGTAGACCTGCAGAATAATTTACACAACACTGCAGTCTGGGTTGAGTGAGATACATTGTGCTTGACTTCTAAGGAAATGCCTGTAGGAACATCTGCTCAGCTGATAATGTAATGCAAGCGCGTGATTTTATATTCCCTGGAAGCTTATTAACAATCTTACTTGCAATACATGACAAGCAGCAAGCAATGGTCTTCTTCTGCATCCTATGCTTCTTTAGTGGATATCATCTTTAGAGAATAGTCTACTCCCTTGTAGATTTCAGTGCATCTGTTATTCTGAAAGGAATCCTTGCAGGTTTGTTTGTACACTGAACAGCAGTTATTAATACTGCACACAATATGGCAGTTTTATAAGTAGAAGATGTTGGCATCGAGAGCTAATAAATCACAGGGAAAAAAAATATCAGTGTATAAACGTTTTTAGAAATAAGCAATATGACCCTAATTTGATTCTTCACATGTAACAAGTTGCTAATTGTTTTAAGATATTGGATATCTTACAGTCAAGGTCTCCACTGTATACAGATAGACAATAAAGGTTTGTATCTAAAGAATTGTTCTGTTTTTATTTAGTTATATTAAATGTTTAATTAATTTTAAAATTTTGTTTAGGCTCCATCATGTCCAATAACCTTAAATTAAACTATAGTCATAAAAAAATAATAACAATAATAAAGATATACAAGAAAAGCATTAGGACACAACTGGCATCTCAGAAATGTGTTCTAACTAGGGATGGGCGAATGTTTCGCAACATTCGAAAAACGGCACAAATTTTTAACACGTTCGTTCATTCAAATCGAATTTCGAATGTATATATAACATTCTAACATTCAATTTTTGAATGTTCCGTTTCGAATTTTATGATTACATTCGAAAATATTCTTTTCGAAAAATTCTAATTTAAATTTGTAATAGTATTTCTAATGCTTTCTTTAAATGTAATATTCGAATTATGCAATATTCTATATAGAAACATTTGAAATGATATATTTGTATCTATTATTTATCAATTTACTAGATTCCCACCCTACCACATGAACTATTGAACTTCTGAATAGTATTTGTTAAATAGAATGTTAAATTCGAAATTTCAAATGTGGACATTCAATATAATTATAAACATTTGAATTCGAAAGTGACATTCGAAAACTGTAAATAGCATTCGATTATAGAATTTTTAAAAACATTCGTTCTTATCAACATTCAGATTTATAATTCGAATTTCGGTAATAACATTCGTTCTAACATTCGAAATTTGAAAGTTTACACATTCGCCCATCCCTAGTTCTAACCATGAAATGCTGATTGTGCATCTTTAAGAGTTAGTTATCTGCCCTGGCTTTACTAACATTGGAGCGGCTGGAGCAGTGTGCAGGAAGCAGTAACCAACTTCATATCTTGTTGACCCATTTCAAATGTTTAATGTTCCTTACTCCTGACAGGCAATGCTGTAAATGTTTTTTTCTTTGTTTAAACTAAAAGAAAGTCAATTCAATACAGAATGGATGTCCCTGTATTGAATTGAATCCCCGGGCCACTTTTTGCAGTACAGCGGTTCCACCCCTTGCTCTCTCTCTCTATCCCACTCTCTTTTGCTCTCTCTCCCCACTCTCTTTTGCTCTCTCTTTCCCCTTCTCTTTTCCTCCCTCTCTTTTGCGCTCTCTCTCTCCCTCTCTTTTGCACTCTCCCCCTCTCTTTTGCTCTCTCTCCCACTCTCTTTTGCTGTCTCTCCCTCTCTTTTGCTCTCTCTATCCCCCTCTTTTGCTCTCTTTCTCCCCCCTTTTTTGCTCTCTCCACCTCTCTTTTGCTGTCGATCTCCCTTTCTTTTGCTCTCTCTCTCCCCTCCTCTTTTGCTCTCTCTCTCCCCTCCTCTTTTGCTCTCTCCCCCTCTCTTTACCTCTCTCTCTCTCTCCCCCCCTCTATTTTGCTCTCTCTATCCCCCCTCTTTTGCTTTCTCTCTCCCCTTTCTTTTGCTCTATTTCCCCCCCTCTCTTTTGCTCTCTCTCCCCCTCTCTTTCCCCCCTCTCTTTTGTTCTCTCTCTCCCCTCTCTTTTGCACTCTCCCCCCTCTCTTTTGCTCTCTCTCTTCCCCTCTCTTTTGCGTTCTCCCCCCTCTATTTTGCTCCCTCTCTCTCCCTCTCTTTTGCTCTCTCCCCCCTCTCTTTTGCTCTCTCTCTCTCTCCCCTCTCTTCCCCCCCTTTTTTTGCATGCTCTCTCTCTCCCCTCTTTTGCGCTCTCTCCCCTTTCTTTTGTTCTCTCTCTCCCCTTTCTCACCCTCTCTTATGCTGTCTCTCTCCCTCTCTTTTGCTCTCTCTCTCCCTTCTCTTTTGCTCTCTCCCCTCTCTTTTGTTCTCCCTCCCCCTCTCTTTTGCTCTCTCTCTCCCTCTCTTTTGCTCTCTCTATCCCCCTCTCTTTTGCTCTCTCTCTCCCCCTCTCTTTTGCTCTCTCTCTCCCCCTCTCTTTTGCTCTCTCTCTCCCCTTCTCTTTTGCTCTCTCTCTCTCCCCTCTCTCCCTCCCCTCTCTTTTGCATGCTCTCTCTCTCCCCTCTTTTGCACTCTCCCCCTCTCTTTTGCTCTCTCTCTCCCTTTCTTTTGCTCTCTCCCCTCTCTTTTGTTCTCCCTCCCCCTCTCTTTTGCTCTTTCTCTCCCTTCTCTTTTGCTCTCTCCCCTCTCTTTTGTTCTCCCTCCCCCTCTCTTTTGCTCTCTCTCTCCCCCTCTCTTTTGCTCTCTCTCTCCCCCTCTCTTTTGCTCTCTCTCTCCCCCTCTCTTTTGCTCTCTCTCCCCTCTTTTCCCCCCCTCTCTTTTGCATGCTCTCTCTCTCCCCTCTTTTGCACTCTCCCCCTCTCTTTTGCTCTCTCTCTCTCCTTCTCTTTTGCTCTCTCTCTCCCCCTCTCTTTTGCTCTCTCTCTCCTCTCTTTTGCTCTCTCTCTCCCCTCTCTTTTGCTCTCTCTCTCCCACTCTCTTTTGCTCTCTCTCTCCCCCTCTCTTTTGCTCTATCTCCACTCTCTTTTGCTCTCTCTCTCTCCCCTCTCTTCCCCCCCTCTCTTTTGCATGCTCTCTCTCTCCCCTCTTTTGCACTCTCCCCCTCTCTTTTGCTCTCTCTCCCCTTTCTCACTCTCTCTTTTGCTGTCTCTCTCCCTCTCTTTTGCTCTCTCCCCTCTCTTTTGTTCTCTCTCCCCCTCTCTTTTGCTCTCTCTCTCCCCCTCTCTCTCTCCCCCCTCTATTTTCCTCCCTCTCTTTTGCACTCTCCCCCCCTCTTTTGCGCTCCCCCCCCCCCTTTTGTTCTCTCTATCTCCCCTCTTTTGCTCTCTCTCTCCACTTTCTTTTGCTTTTCCCCCCTCTCTTTTGCTGTCTCTCTCCCCTTCTCTTTCTCTCTCTCTCTTTTGCTCTCTCTCCCCCTCTCTTATGCTCTCTCTCTCCCCCTCTCTTTTGCTCTCTCTCTCCCCTCTCTTTTGCTCTCTCTCTTACTTCCCCCTCTCTTTCCCCCCTATCTTTTGTGCGCTCCCTTTCCCCTCTCTTTTGTGCTCTCCCCCTCTTTATTTTGCGCTCTCTCCCCTCTCTTTTGCTCTCTATCTCCCCCTCTCTTTTACGCTCTCTCTCTGTCTCTCTCTCCCATTTTTTGTGTTCTCCTCCCTCTCTTTTGCTCTCTCTTTCCCCTTTCTCTCCCCTCTCTTTTGCTGTCTCTCTCCCTCTCTTTTGCTCCCTCTCTCTCTCTCTCCTCTTTCTTTTGCCCTCCCTCCCCCTCTCTTTTGCTGTCTCTCTCCCTCTCTTTTGCTCTCACTAACCCCTCTTTTTTGCTCTCTCCCTCCCCTTTTTCTCCCCTCTCTTTTGCTGTCTCGCTCTCTCTATCTCCCCTCTTTTGCTCTCTCTCTCTCTCCCCTTTCTTTTGCTCTCCCTCCCCCTCTCTTTTGCTGTCTCTCTCCTTATCTTTTGCTATCTCTATCCCCCCTCTTTTGAGCTCTCTCACGTCCTCCCAGCCCCGTCACACCCGGCCCCTGCCTGCGTCACGCACGGCCCCATCCCGCCCCGCACGCGTCATGCCCCCCTCACGCCCGGTCGGTGGCAGATGCCCCAGGTCAGTCTGAGACTCTGTTAAAGGCCAGGTGTGTTTGTCCTCGCGCATGACAGCTTTGGACAAACACACTTGGCCTTTTATATTATAGGATGAGGCTTGTCTCTCCACTAATAGATAGGTGGAATCCTGCAAAAAACTATACCCAACAATAAAAATACACTTAGAATACACCTAGAATACAGTTTATTGTAGGCTAGGGTTTTTTATTTTTATTTTGGGGGGCTTTTATATTTTTATAGGGCTATTAGATTAGGTGTAATTGTTTTTATTTTGGATAATTTTGTTGGTTATTGTTCATAATTTACTGTTTTGTACTTTAGTGTTTTTTATTTTTTATAATTCAGTATTTCTTGTTTTTTTAACTGTAGTTTTTTTTTTTTTAGTAGTGTTAGGTTTTTTTAATGTGTAATTTAATTTATTTATTTAATTGATAGTTATTTTAATTTTAGTATAGTAATAATGTTAGTTTAATAAATAGACTTAGGTTTTTTTAATTTCCCAGGTAAGTTTTTATTTATTTTAAGATAGGGATCTTGTAATTTTAATTTAAAGTTAGGCGGTTGTTAGGTTTAAGGGTTAATAGTTTAATTTAGTTTTTTGCAATGTGGGGGGCTGGCGGTTTAGGGGGTTAATAGGTTTATTTAGTGGCAGTGATGTGGGAGGCCAAAGGTTTATGGTTTAATAACTTTATTTAGTAGCGGCGATGTTGGGGAGTGGCGGAATAGGGGTTAATATCTTTATTATAGTGTGGGTGATGTTTGGGTGCGGGGGAATAGGGGTTAATAACTTTATTTCTGTGGTGGCGATATCGGGAGCGGCAGATTAGGGGTTAATAAGTTTATGTAGGTGTCAGCGATGTCGGGGGCAGCAGATTATGGGTGTTTAGACTTGGGGTCTATGTTAGGATGTTAGGTTTAAACGTAACTTTTTTTTCCCCATAGACATCAATGGGGTTGCGTTATGGAGCTTTTCATTCCGCGATCACAGGTGTTAGTTTTTTTTCTAACACTCTCTTCCCATTGATGTCTATGGGGAAAGGGTGAACGAGCACGTCAAAGCAGCGCTTTGATTTTGTGCAGTATGGAGCTCATCGCCACCATATAACACGCACAAGGTGGCTTCTCAAAAACTTGTAATGGCAGCGCTATGGAGGGTGAAATAACGCAACTTTTGTTGCGTTCGTTTCGCACCCTCTATAGCGCAAAACTCATAATCTAGGTGATAGTTTTTTTAAGGCTTTTTTGGGCAGAGATATTTTTGCTGAATAAACACAAGTTTTACACATAGGACCCAATTTATCAAAGGTCTTGCGGACCTGATCCGACACTGTGGATCAGGTCCGCAAGACCTCGCTAAATGCGGATAGCAATACGCTCTCCGCATTTAACATTGCACCAGCAGCTCACAAGAGCTGCTGGTGCAACGCCGGCCCTTGGTGACTCGCGGCCAATCGGCCGCCAGCAGGGAGATGTCAATCAACCCGATCGTATTAGATCGGGTTGATTTCCGGTGATTCCTGTCCGCCTGCTCAGAGCAGGCGGACAGGGCTATGGAGCAGGGGTCTTTAGACCGCTGCTTCATAAGTTGTGTTTCTGGCGAGTCTGAAGACTCGCCAGAAACACGGCCCTTCAAGCTCCGTACGGAGCTTGATAAATGGGCCTGATAGACATGTTGAGAATATCAACAAATATATTAGGTAATTTCCAGATTTTAATACCACAAAACAACTAACAGAGAAATGATATTATATTTATTGGTTATCCATATATAAAACAATGGAATTGGATAATATTTATGGGAATTTTTTTACTTTGGTAATCCTTAGGGGCCAATTTATTAAGATGTTAACTAGGTTATTCCTCACGAGCCTTTAGGCTCGCCGAAATCAGGAATTGAGAAGCAGCAGTCATAAGACCGCTGCTCCTTAACTCATCCGCCACCTCGGAGGTGGCTGACAGCAATCAGCCTGATCGGATACAATTAGGTTGATTGACACCCCCTGCTAGCAGCCGCAAATGTGCAGGGGGCGGCATTGTACAAGAATGTCACTAGAAATGCTTGTACAATGATAAATGCCGACATCGCACTATGATAAAATGGCCCTTGGAGTGAAACTTCTCTGTGGATTCTTATTGGGTCTGTAGGGGGTAACACTGAATTTCTGTACCCCGATAATACCCACTTATGTTTATTTAAGATGGAGTGCTGCTCTATGCTTTATTTATAACTTTACTAACAATCAGTGGGGTGTAACAAATGAAAGTTGCATCTTCTTTTGACTAGCCTAGCAGACCAGGGATATCCATAAATCTCTTCTCTGCCTAAAGTGATATAACTCATTGCATAGCAAAGAGCTTTAGCCTTTCCCTTGGCCAAGCCTGTGCAGTCACTATACTATACAGTACTGTGAAAAAATCCAGATTTTTTACTATATTACGAGGCAGGAAATTCACAGACACTGTTGCTTCGGCAGACAATTAATTCAGTGCATAAATATAAAGATTAACATATTTTGCTCCAATGTATTATTGCTCTGTGAACTCAAATGAAATTACATTGCTCTGTGTGTCTGAGGTTAATATTAATGTTGTAATGGAGAACACACTTTTCATATTGACATTGAGAAAGTATTAACAAGTAACTCAATAAGTGCTCATTGGTGCAAAACCCTCTGTCGTTTTCATAGGTGCACACATACATTCAAATGATTTATGAACATTATTTTTATTTATTATTATTTATGAATGATTTATGACAGGGTTGAAATGTCCCATGGTAAATAAATACAAAACTTTATAAGAAAAGAAATTAATAATTTAATTATTTTTTTGTTTGTACAACTATAAAAATATAGGATTACATAATAATGTTTCAATCAGTAATTAATGACTAATACTACAGCAAAGGGATTTAAAACATAATTAACATTAGAAAAGCAGATTATTTGCAACAGATACTGAAATATCATTTGCTTTGTGGAGAGTCACTATTTAAGGAATCGTTGTGCAAAAACATGGGTATATAATCTTTCTTAAATTTTATGTTCTTGAGATGTATGTATGTATTGGGTACTTGTAAAGCGCGGCTAATCACCCGTAAGGGTCTCAAGGCGCAGAGAGGGTGGTGAATGAGTAGGCATAACTAGAAGTTCATACCTGCCAACATATTTATTTTAAAAATGGCATCAGGCAAATGGGGAAGAAATCTTTGAGTGGGTCGTGTATAATCTGGTGCGGATCTGAACAAGGCTGGTATTGTTTGGGCAGGGTTTGGATCCCAGATACCCAAGGACGATTGAAGGCTGGACAAGACAAATCAAATCAATGTAATCTTAAACTCAAAAAATACTTCTGGCTATGAAATATATTGTGAATTTCAAAAGAAAGAGATTTCAGTATATGGTAATAAAAGGTTTTGAAAATTTAGCAAGACTGGAATGGCTTCTTATGTTTGTCATTGTCCTATGTTATTATGTACAGTCTGTACAAAAGCCCACTCATTTCTACATTAATGATTGGTTCCATATAATAACAGACACTTTGGAGAGACTTAAGAGGCTTTCAAATCTTGGGCAATATACGGGTGTTACTTTATTATTAAAATCCATATCATTGGTTAGTCATTAAAGGGACATTAAACACTAAATACATGCTAGATAGAATGATGCATTCAAAGAAAAGATTAGTCCATGACTAACATATAGATGCATTTTTTAAAGTTTCATTAGTTGTTTAAAAAGTGACAAAATAAGTGTAAAGTTTTAGTGTCTATAAAACACTGGGAGCTGCCATGTTGTAACTTGTGTTACCTTCTCTGCTGTAGCCAATTAGGGACAGTTATACATAGGTCACTAGAGTGTGCAGCCAATGGTTGTGCTGGGTTTAACAGTGTTCTGCACTTCCATTTCTAACAGGAACTGAAAAGCTCACAATTTCAGAATAGAAATACAGGCAAAGAGTACAAAATAAATAATGAAAGTATATTGCAGGATGCAGAGTTGTTTTATATATACAATTTATCATTTTATATTACCATCTCAAAGTGTTTAATGTCCCTTTAATGAAACAGAATGTTAAACAAATTAAACAGAATTCTACATGCAGATTAAATATTTTTTTTTAAATGTAATTAGATCTGCAACATATGAGGGATTTAAAAATCTCAAAGTCCAGGCATATACCTCTCTTACAAACCTTCTCTAAAGTAGTATATATATATATATATATATATATATATATATATATATATATATATATATATATATATATATACTGCAAATATATATACATATATTATACACTATATATATATACATATATATATATAAGTAATAGCAGCACTCAATGAACAGATGTCCCACAGCAGTTCAGAAATCTTTTTCTTTATTTTAATAAAATACAATGTAATAAATATTTATTTTAAACAAAGTAGTTTAATATATAAATTGTAATATTAGGATACATATTTAAACTCCAGCACATCCAAAAACAGGGATCATTCATTGGATTGTTTTTTTATTGAGATCTTACTAACAAGTGTTTTATATAAAAAAAGAATTGTAGATAAAAAGTAGAAAGTGCACATTTAAGAAGAAAACAATGAATTCTGGGTAAATGTCACTGTTACCTGCTGTTAAATGAGCGGCATGCACAAGAACGCGGACCCCTGGCTTCAGCTCAAAATTGACCATGTCTTGGTTGAGCTTGTTAATAAATATGTCAGAAATCTGGAAAAAGAAATAAGGAGGTTTAAAAGGAATTATATAAAATAAAGAATTAGGAGATGCAGCATTGAAAATTGGAAAACAGTGAAACATAATTTGGTTCCATTAATAAGGTTTTACATCAGTTTTGCATTTTTCTGCACAGTTGCAGGGCAAGAATTCCAAGTTTTTTAATTTATCTTTTTTTATAAAGTCCTAATCTTCTCTGCCTGCTTCTCTGTTTATTTATTTTTTGTTCTAAAATGCAAATGTTAGTGTATATTTATTCACAACAACTATTTCCTTTATGATTACAGTACTGTATACAATTTTTAAATAGTAATATAATTAGACATGTGAACATGCAAAAAAAAAATTTTTAATCCGAAAGATTTATTTTGGATTTTTTTAAACGTTTGGTTCGACGGAATTCCGTCCATGCAGGCAATCGGATTTGTTATCTTTATTCCCATTGAGAACAGCTAATATAGACAATTACTAATAACAAAAATCTTACATTATAGGATTTGATCAATTAAAAGAACCTATCTTTCTATGTTCAAAGAACATACAACTCTGTATGGCTAAACTCCAGCATTTAGTGCCTGACTCTAGCATCAGTCGTTAGTAATACTATAGCAGGATAGGACATGGAACAATAGACAAATGAATGGTCAGACCCTCTGTAAATCATTAGAAGCAAAGTAGCTTATTAACCAAACAATATAACTCCTTTCCACGATTCCTGGACTTTTTTTGGGGTGCCAAACGACATGAACGAATGAAAAAGTCAATTTTTGTCACACAATTATTAATTTTTCATCTGTTTCGTCCAATAATTAATTCAGGTGTTCGTTTAGCAAAAAAATAAACGAATCAGAAAATTCTGACAAATTTGCATTAATCCGAAGCCCAAATGCACATATCTTATAAAAATTATTTAAAACTACCTTTAGATTGCATGGATAAGCTGTATTATGACAAGTAAATTCTGCCTAAATTATATAAGATATTTTTGTTTACACTTAATCCCATCCCCTCTCCAATCTCACCCATTTTACAGATACAAATATAGAAATATACTGAAATACAATATTCATTTGTAAGTTATTTAAATGGACAGTAAATTACAGCATTTTGATGCAATCTTCTAATATATTAACCTAGCAGAGTTTGAATGTTATTAGAACAGATTTATATGTTTTTGCTGCTGATGTTTTTCAGTGGTCAAACTCGAGTCACTATTGCCATTATTATTCCCATATGTAAATATACTTTGGAGCCCTTTCCACTTAAATACCTGAAAACAAGTAAAATCATTTTTAATAAATTTAATATTTAATAATGTGTTTTACTGTGTATGTACTGTAAATATTTTACATTCCAATGTTCTTCACATAGTGGAAAATATTCAATCTACTTTCGGTTTGATGCAGTAGGTTTAACTCCTGTCAGGATAGTGTACAAGCGATAGGTGTTTTTTTCTAGTTTGCGCTCACCATTAAGGAAAGCCTATAGGGAGAAGTTAGTGCGGTTGCAATATCTAAAGTTCTAAAGGTAGATTTATCAAATGTCAGGCGGACATGATCAGCTGTAGCGGATAATGCCTGCCTGACATCGATAAATGCTGACAGCATACGCTGTTGGCATTTAACATTGCACAAGCCTTTCTAGTGAAATGCTTGTGCAATGCTGCCCCCTGCAAATTCACGGCCAATCGGCCGCTAGCAGGGGGTGTCAATCATCCCGATCGTATCTGATCGAGATGACTGCACTCTGCCACCTCAGAGGTGGCAGATGAGTTAAGAAGCACCTGTCTTATGACCGCTACTTCTTAACTTTAGTTTCAGGCGGACCTAAAAATAGGTGTGAAAATATGTATGTATGTGTGTGTGTGTGTGTGTGTAAATATGTATGTATGTGTGTAAATAGGTTTATGTATGTAAATAGGTGTGTAAATAGGTATGTATGTGTGTGTAAATATGTATGTATGTGTGTGTGTGTGTAAATATGTATGTGTGTATGTAAATAGGTGTGTGTATGTAAATAGGTGTGTGTATGTAAATAGGTGTGTATGTAAACAGGTGTGTAAATAGGTATGTATGTGTGTGTAAATATGTATGTGAGTATGTAAATAGGTGTGTGTATGTAAATAGGTGTGTAAATAGGCATGTGTGTGTGTGTAAATATGTATGTATGTGTGTAAATATGTGTGTGTATGTAAATAGGTGTGTGTATGTAAATAGGTGTGTGTATGTAAATAGGTGTGTGCATGTAAATAGGTGTGTAAATATGTATGTATGTGTGTGTGTGTGTAAATATGTATATATGTGTTTATGTGTGTAAATAGGTGTATGTATGTAAATAGGTGTGTGTATGTAAATAGGTGTGTAAATAGGTATGTATGTGTGTGTAAATATGTATGTATGTGTGTAAATAGGTGTGTGTATGTAAATAGGTGTATGTATGTAAATAGGTGTGTGTATGTAAATAGGTGTGTGTATGTAAATAGGTGTGTAAATAGGTATGTATGTGTGTGTAAATATGTATGTGAGTATGTAAATAGGTGTGTGTATGTAAATAGGTGTGTGTATGTAAATAGGTGTGTAAATAGGTATGTATGTGTGTGTAAATATGTATATATGTGTGTAAATAGGTGTGTGTATGTAAATAGGTGTGAGTATGTAAATAGGCGTGTAAATATGTATGTATGTGTGTAAATAGGTGTATGTATGTAAATAGGTGTGTGTATGTAAATAGGTGTGTATGTAAACAGGTGTGTAAATAGGTATGTATGTGTGTAAATATGTGTGTGTTTGTAAATAGGTGTGTGTATGTAAATAGGTGTGTGTATGTAAACAGGTGTGTAAATAGGTATGTATGTGTGTGTAAATATGTATGTATGTGTGTAAATATGTGTGTGTTTGTAAATAGGTGTGTGTATGTAAATAGGTGTGTGTATGTAAACAGGTGTGTAAATAGGTATGTATGTGTGTGTAAATATGTATGTATGTGTGTAAATAGGTGTATGTATGTAAATAGGTGTGTTTATGTAAAAAGGTGTGTAAATAGGTATGTATGTGTGTGTAAATATGTATGTGAGTATGTAAATAGATGTGTGTATGTAAATAGGTGTGTGTATGTAAATAGGTGTGTAAATAGGTATGTATGTGTGTGTAAATATGTATGTGAGTATGTAAATAGGTGTGTGTATGTAAATAGGTGTGTGTATGTAAATAGGTGTGAGTATGTAAATAGGCGTGTAAATATGTATGTATGTGTGTAAATAGGTGTGTGTATGTAAATAGGTGTGTAAATATGTATGTATGTGTGTAAATAGGTGTGTGTATGTAAATAGGTGTGTAAATATGTATGTATGTGTGTAAATAGGTGTGTGTATGTAAATAGGTGTGTATGTAAACAGGTGTGTAAATAGGTATGTATGTGTGTGTAAATATGTATGTGAGTATGTAAATAGGTGTGTGTATGTAAATAGGTGTGTAAATAGGCATGTGTGTGTGTAAATATGTATGTATGTGTGTAAATATGTGTGTGTATGTACATAGGTGTGTGTATGTAAATAGGTATGTATGTGTGTGTGTAAATATGTATGTGAGTATGTAAATAGGTGTGTGTATGTAAATAGGTGTGTGTATGTAAATAGTTGTGAGTATGTAAATAGGTGTGTAAATATGTATGTATGTGTGTAAATAGGTGTGTGTATGTAAATAGGTGTGTATGTAAACAGGTGTGTAAATAGTTATGTATGTGTGTGTAAATATGTATGTGAGTATGTAAATAGGTGTGTGTATGTAAATAGGTGTGTAAATAGGCATGTATGTGTGTGTGTGTAAATATTTATGTATGTGTGTAAATATGTGTGTGTATGTAAATAGGTGTGTGTATGTAAATAGGTATGTATGTGTGTAAATAGGTGTGTGTATGTAAATAGGTGTGTAAATATGTATGTATGTGTGTAAATAGGTGTGTGTATGTAAATAGGTGTGTAAATATGTATGTGTGTAAATAGGTGTGTGTATGTAAATAGGTGTGTGTATGTAAATAGGTGTGTAAATATGTATGTATATGTGTAAATAGGTGTGTGTATGTAAATAGGTGTGTGTATGTAAATAGGTGTGTAAATATGTATGTATGTGTGTAAATAGGTGTATTATGTGTGTAAATAGGTGTGTGTATGTAAATAGGTATGTATGTGTATGTGTAAATATGTATGTGGGTATGTAAATAAGTGTATGTGTAAATATGTATGTACTGTATTTGTGTGTGTGTGTAAATATGTATGTGAGTATGTAATTAAGTGTGCATGTAAATAGGTGTGTTTATGTGTAATTATGTATGTGTGTGTGTGTAAATATGTATGTGAGTATGTAAATAAGTGTGTATGTAATTGTGTGTAAATATGTATATGAGTTTATGTGTGTATGTTAATAGATGTGTGTATGTGTAAATGTGTATGTGTAGGTATAAATAGGTGTGTATGTAACTATGTATGTGTGTGTGTGTATGTAAATATGTATGTGAGTATGTAAATAAGTGTGTATGTAATTGTGTGTAAATATGTATATGAGTGTATGTGTGTATGTTAATAGATGTGTGTATGTGTAAATGTGTATGTGTAGGTATAAATAGGTGTGTATGTAAATATGTATGTGTGTATGTGTGTGTAAATAAGTGTGTATGTGTGTGTAAATAAGTGTGTATGTAATTATTTGTTAAGGTATTAAATAAAACAAACATAAAGTTACTGCACAAGAATATGTTTTGCAATGTCTAAGCATATCGAAAGAGATTGGAGTAGTGGGCGTGACATGGCTAAATTCCTTATAGCCATTGATTTTCTATGGTAAAGTAATATTCTTTGATTAAGTGACAGCACACATTTTACCTGCTTCACATATAGCTAGTTGGTGGCTATAGTGGGGTATTCCAGTGAGTTTTTCCTTTTTATCATTTGATATTTTATAATCTGGACTTTTTTATTATGATGGCTTTCTGTTAAAGGGACACTGAACCCAAATGTTTTGTGATTCAGTTAGAGCATGCAATTTTACGCAACTTTTTAATTTACTCCTATTATCAATTTTTCTTCAGTCTCTTGCTATCTTTATTTGAAAAAGAAGGCATCTAAGATTTTTTTCTTGGTTCACTACTCTGGACAGCACTTGTTTATTGGTGGATGAATGTATCCACCAATCAGCAAGAACAACACAGGTTGTTCACCAAAAATGGGCCAGCATCTAAACTTACATTCTTGCTTTTCAAATGAAGATACCAAGAGAATGAAGAAAATTTGATAATAGGAGTAAATTAGAAAGCTGCTTAAAATGTTATGCTCAATCTGAATCACGAAAGAAAAAATTTGGATTCAGTGTCCCTTTAAACATTTTATGAGTAAAAAAATATAAACTAGCTACTGCAATGATTAAAGTGCTGTGGAGCATATTGCAGGGTCAGGAGTCTATCGTCTGTAGAATGTTATTTGACCTCTCTAGCGGCAGTAGAAATAACATAATTTATGCTTACCTGATAAATTTATTTCTCTTGTAGTGTATCCAGTCCACGGATCATCCATTACTTATGGGATATATTCTCCTTCCCAACAGGAAGCTGCAAGAGTCCACCCACAGCAAAGCTGCTATATAGCTCCTCCCCTAACTGCCATTACCAGTCATTCGACCGAAAACATGCAGAGAAAGGAAAACCATAGGGTGCAGTGGTGACTGTAGTTTAATGGAAAAATTACCTGCCTTAAAGAGACAGGGCGGGCCGTGGACTGGATACACTACAAGAGAAATAAATTTATCAGGTAAGCATAAATTATGTTTTCTCTTGTTAAGTGTATCCAGTCCACGGATCATCCATTACTTATGGGATACCAATACCAAAGCTAAAGTACACGGATGATGGGAGGGACAAGGCAGGTACTTAAACGGAAGTTACCACTGCCTGTAAAAAACCCTTTCTCCCAAAAATAGCCTCCAAAGAAGCAAGGTATCAAATTTGTTAAATTTGAAAAAGTATGAAACGCATACCAAGACTCCATCTTGTAATCTGTTCAACAGAAGCCACATTTAAAAAAGGCCCAAGTGAAAACCACAGCTCTAGTAGAATGAGCTGTAATCCCTTCAGGAGGCTGCTGTCCAGCAGTCTCATAAGCTAAATGAATTATGCTTTTTAACCAAAAAGACAGAGAGGTTGCTGAAGTCCTTTGACCTCTCCTCTGT
Organism: Bombina bombina; assembly: GCF_027579735.1. Lineage (NCBI taxonomy): Eukaryota > Metazoa > Chordata > Amphibia > Anura > Bombinatoridae > Bombina > Bombina bombina. The sequence goes on from NC_069507.1 coordinate 251,549,794, forward strand.
CCAGAATAGACAACAAACAAGGTGAATGTTTGATGAAAATCTGTAGTAGCTTGTAAGTAAAACTTTAAAACACGAACCACGTCCAAATTGTGTAATAGACGTTCCTTCTTTGAAGAAGGATTAGGATACAAGAATGGAACAACAATCTCTTGAGTGATATTCTTGTTAGATACCACCTTAGGTAAAAACCCAGGTTGGTACACAGGACTACCTTATCCGTACGGAGAACCAGATAAGGAGAATCACATTGCAACGCAGATAACTCGGAGACTCTATGAGCCGAGGAAATAGCTACCAAAAGGAACTTTCCAAGATAGAAGTTTGATATCTATGGAATGAAAAGGTTCAAATGGAACTCCTTGAAGAACCTTAAGAACCAGCTTTAAGCTCCATGGCGGAGCAACATTTTTAACCACAGGCTTGGTTCTAACCAAAGCCTGACCAAATGCCTGAACGTCTAGAATACCTGCCAGACGCTTGTGCAAAAGAATAGACAGAGTAGAAATCTGTCCTTTTAAAGAACTAGCTGACAACCCTTTTCTCAAAATCATCTTGGAGAAAAGATAATATCCTGGGAATCCAGACTTTACTCCATGAGTAACCCTTGGATTCATAACAATAAGATATTTACACCATATCTTATGTTAAATTTTCCTAGAGACAGGCTTTTATGCCTGTATTAAGGTATCAATTACTGACTCGGAGAAGCCATGCTTTGATAACATCAAGCGTTCTGTCTCCAGGCAGTCCATCTCAGATTAGTTATATTTAGATGGTTGAAAAGACCCTGAGATAGAGGGTCCTGTCTCAGAAGCAGAGACCGTGGTGGAAAGGATGACATGTCCACCAGATCTGCATACCAGGTCCTGCGTGGCCACGCAGGCGCTGTCAAAAGCACCAAAGCACTCTCCTGCTTGATCTTGTGCAAACCCCTCCGGAGGGAATTCCCACTCCCCCGGATGAAAAGTCTGACGACTTAGAAAATCTGCCTCCCAGTTCTCAACACCTGGGATAGGGATAGCTTTTAGACAAGAGTGAGTCTCTGTCCAGTGAATTATTTTAAGACTTCTAACATTGCTAGGGAACTTCTGTTCCCCCTTGATGGTTGATGTAAGCCACAGTCGTGATATTGTCCGACTGAAATATGATGTACCTCAGAGTTGCTAACTGAGGCCAAGTCTGAAAAGCATGGAATATCGCTCCCAGTTCCAGAATATTCATTAGAAGGAGGGTCTCCTCCTGAGTCCACTATCCCTGAGCCTTCAGGGAGTTCCAGACTGTATCCCAACCTAAAAGGCTGGCATCTGTTGTAACAATTGTCCCATCTGACCTGCGGAAGGTCATACCCTTGGACAGATGGACCCGAGATAGTCACCAGAGAAGAGAATCTCTGGTTTCTTGGTCCGGATTTAACAGGAGAACAAATCTGTGTAATCCCCGTTCCTCTGGCTGAGCATGCATAGTTGCAGTGGTCTGAAATGTAGGCGTGCAAACGGTACTATGTCCCTTGCCGCTACCATTAAGCCGATTACATTCATGTACTGAGCCACCAAAGGGCGCGGATGGAATGAAGAACACGGCAGAAATTTAGAAACTTTGACAACCTGGACTCCGTCAGGTAAATTTTAATTTCTACAAAATCTATCAGAATCCCTAGGAGGGAAACCCTTGATATTGGGGATAGAGAACTCTTTCCTTGTTCACTTTCCACCCATGCGATCTCAGAAATGCCAGAACTACGTCCGTATGAGACTTGGCAACTTGGATGTTTGACGCCTGTATCAGGATGTCGTCTAAATAAGGGGCCACTTCTATGCCCCGCGGCCTAAGGACCGCCAAAGTGACCCCAGAACCTCCATAAAGATTCTAGGGGCTGTAGTTAACCCAAAGGAAAGAGCTACAAACTGGTAATGCCTGTCTAGAAAGGCAAACCTGAAAAACCGATGGTGATCTTTATGCATCGTAATGTGAGGATAAGCATCCTTCAAATCCATTGTAGTCCTCTATTGACTCTCCTGGATCATAGTTAAGATGGTACGAATAGTTTCCATCTTAAATGATAGAATTCTAAAGAATTTGTTTAAGATCTTTTAGATCCAAAATAGGTCTGAAGGTTTCCTTTCCTTGGGAACCACAAACCGATTTGAGGAAAACTGTGTCCCTGTTCCTCTATTGGAACTGAATGGGTCACGTACACAATGCAAGAATGTCTCTTTCTTTATCTGGTTTGCAGATAAATGTTGAAAGGCAAAAACTCCCCTTTTTTGGGGGGAAAGCTTTGAAATCCAGAAGATATCTCTGGGGTATAATTTCCAATGCCCAGAGATCCTGGGCATCTCTTGCCCACGCCTGGGCGAAGAATGAAGTCTGCCCCCTATAGGATCCGTTACCAGATAGGGGTCCGTTCCTCATGCTGTTTTAGAGGCAGCAGCAGGCTCCTTGACCTGCTTATCTTTGTTCCAGGTCCGGTTGTCTCCAGACCGCCTTGGACTGAGCAAAAGTTCCCTCTTATTTTGCCTTAGAGGAAGTTGATGCCACACCTGCCTTGAATTTTCGAAAGGCACGAAAATTAGGCCTTTTTTGTCCCTTGATTTGGACCTGTCCTGAGGAAGGGCATGATCTTTTCCTCCAGTGATATAAGTAATAATCTCCTTCAAACTAGGCCTGAATAGGGTCTGCCCCTTGAAGGGAAGTTAAGTAGCTTATATATTAAAGTCACGACAGCTGACCATGATATAAGCCATAGCGCTCTGCGCGCCAGTATAGTAAAAAACAGAATTCTTAGCCGTTAGTCTAGTCAAAGGAACAAAGGCATCAGAAAACAAAGGAATTGGCTAGCTTAAGTGCTCTAAGCTTGTCAAATATATTCATCCAATGGAGCCTGTAAAGCCTCATCAAGAGACTCAAACCAGAACGCCGCAGCAGCAGTGACAGGAGCAATGCGTGCAAGGGGCTGCAGGATAAAACCTTGTTGAATAAACATTTTTTATCCATTGGATCTAAAAAAGCACAACAGTCCTCGCCAGAGGTAGTGGTACGCTTAGCTAGAGTAGAAACTCTTCTCTCCACCTTAGGAACTGTCTGCCATAAGTCCCGTGTGGTGGCAACTATTAGAAAACATTCTTCTAAAAAATAGGAGGGGAAGAGAACGGCACACCTGGTCTATCCCATTCCTTATGAAAAATTTTAGTAAACCTCTTTAGGTATTGGAAAAACATAAGTACACACCGGCACTGCATATTATTTATCCAGTCTACACAATTTCTCTGGCACTGCGATTGTACACATTCATTCAGAGCAGCTAAAGCCTCCCTGAGCAACAAGTGGAGGTTCTCAAGCATAAATTTTAAATGTAGAAATATCAGAATCAGGTTAAATCATCTTCCCTGAGTCACAAATATCACCCACAGACTAAGCATATTGTGAGGTAGTATCAGACATGGTTCTTAAAAGCGTCTGTATGCTCTGTATCTACCCCCAGAGCTGTTTTGCTTTCCTTTAATTTCAGGTAGTCTGACTAATACTGCTGCCAGTGTATTATACACAACCTTTGCCATGTCTTGTAAAATAAACGCTATGGGTGCCCTTGATGTACTTGGCGCCATTTGAGCGTGAGTCCCTAAAGCGGGAGTCAAAGGGTCTGACACGTGGGGAGAGTTAGTCTGCATAACTTCCCCCTCGACAGAATCCTCTGGTGATAATGTTTTTAAATACAAAAAATGATCTTTATTGTTTAACATGAAATCAGTACATCTGGTACACATTCTAAAATGGGGTTCCACCATGGCTTTAAACATAATAAACACAGAGCCTCCTCTATGTTAGACATGTTAGAACTAATAAAGAGACTAGTAAGCTTGGAAAACACTTTAAATCAAGTTAACAAGCAAATATAACAAACGTTACTGTGCCTTTAAGAGAAACAAATTTTGTCAAAATTTGAAAAACAGTGAAAAAAGGCAGTAAATCAAACGAAATTTTTACAGTACATGTAATAAGTTAACAGAGCATTGCACCCACTTGCAAATGGATGATTAACCCCTTAATGCAAAAAACAGATAAAAAAAAAACAAAAAAACAACATTTTTTTAAACAGACACAACAAAACTGCCACAGCTGAGCTGTGGATTACCTTCCCTATAACTGTTTCTATGCAAAATTTAAGCCAGCCATGTGGAAAAATTAGGCCCCAATAAGTTTTATCACCAAACATATGTTAAAAAACGATTAAACATGCCAGCAAACGTTTTAAAACACATTCTTATAAGAGTATGTATGTCTATTAATAAGCCTGATCCAGTCGCTATCACTGCATTTAAGGCTTTACTTACATTACTTCGGTATCAGCAGTATTTTCTTAGTCAATTCCATTCCTTAGAAAAATATATTACTGCACATACCTTAGCATATATCTCTATCAATCAGCCTGGTACCAGTCGCTTTCACTGCATTTAAAGGCTGTACTTACATTACTTCGGTATCAGCAGTATTTTCTTAGTCAATTCCATTCCTTAGAAAAATATTTTACTGCACATACCTTATTTGCAGGAAAACCTGCACGCCATTCCCCCTCTGAAGTACCTTACTCCTCAGAATGTGTGAGAACAGCAACTGGATCTTAGTTACGTCTGCTAAGATCATAGAAAAAACGCAGGCAGATTCTTCTTCCAAATACTGCCTGAGATAAACAGCACACTCCGGTGCCATTTAAAAATAACAAACTTTTGATTGAAGAAATAAACTAAGTATAAAAAACCACAGACTCTCACGACCTCCTATCTATGTTGAGACTTGCAAGAGAATGACTGGTAATGGCAGTTAGGGGAGGAGCTATATAGCAGCTTTGCTGTAGGTGGACTCTTGCAGCTTCCTGTTGGGAAGGAGAATATATCCCATAAGTAATGGATGATCCGTGGACTGGATACACTTAACAAGAGAAAAACACAATTTTCTGAGTTAAATTAAAGAAAAAGTGAGCTAAACACATAAAGCATCACAATAGTTTCTACTGTACATATTTAAACATTTTAAAGGGAATTAATTATTAAAATGTAACATTTCATATATAAACCCTTAACAGTTACAGGTCACTTCTACCTAATGTTCAGAGAACCTAGTGACCTCAGTTGAGGTTAACCTGAACAAAAAGGAAGGGATGTGGAACAGCTGTGTAGAGTGGCATTTGGTACCATCTGTGGGATATGACATTCATCTGGTAACTTGCACAAATCATATCAAATGTGATTATGC
>NC_069507.1:251560043-251577543 GCF_027579735.1 Bombina bombina
TGTCTTGGGAGTAAATTCAGTTTTTATATCCGTGCCCTATGGAATTGCACTATATCAGAAGCATGACTGTTTGACATAGTTGTGTACTGTATTGTATTGTGATTGGGTAAACATTCTAAAAACTATATGAAACAGGAAGAGATATTCACGTAACTAGATGGAAACAAAATATATGCAGTCAAAAAGAAAGGAAAATATAGCTACACATTTAATTATAATTGTAATTTTTTAAAATAAAACTAGAAAAGGGTGACTGCAAAAAATGCTTTTGTGCAAAACCAAAACATGGTACTCTAACAAGAGCAAAATAAGGTTTTAAAGAGGGTAAAGCTACTGAAATAGAACATATAAAGTGTTTTTGGGTGGACTGTAATGGCGCTAATCAGGCTTCTCAGTGTAGAGAATCTGAAGGGTTTTCACAATCATAGTCAGAAGAAACCCTTAAAAAATGAGAAGAAGGGATTAGAATGGTCACACAACTTGTAGACCCTGCAAACCCTATTCATAGAGCTCTTCTTTCACATTGGAAAGAGGGTCATACGATACACGTGCAGTACGCACTAAAAATACAATGGAGAAACACACTAATTATATCAGAGTTTGTATTCTTAGCACATAGTCCCCTGTAGTATGATTGTGGCTGAGAGCACTTGAATACATTGGTGACAATGGATATTAGTGTTGTTGGCCCCTTCGGCAACAATGTTACTGAATAAAACATGTTGTTAAACATCACTGCTATAAATAAAATCCTGAATGTCACTATCTTTGTTGATATAATGGCTTAGCATTGTGATGTGACACCACAGGACAAGCATTTGTCATTAAAAAAAAACACAAATATCTGCAAGCTGTAAGCAGAAAATATAAATAAAATAAATTTGACACTTTTACAATAGATTTTCAAAATACTGATCTAATTTTATACAACTACAGCACATTTAGATAATATTGTGAAAGCTTTGTAGTTATAAATCACATGAGGATAGTTTGCTAAATTCAAATATAACTTCAGCTAATACTTCGGACATGTAAGACTGGAGAGGGTTGGGGTATTGTTAGTGAACCTAGCCCAGCTGATTACAGTTATCAAATGGTCATTTAAAAACTGCAGTCTATGGAAATATTTGAGATGGTTTTGGTATTGATAATAATCTAACTCAATTTATTATAGTTATCAAATGGTCATTTAAAAAATTCAAAACAGAATATAACAGCTAAAAAAGTCTGATTTATTAGTAGGGCTTGTGTGAACAGATTCAAATGCTAAGGGGCCGATTTATCAAACAGTCAATCGGCACCAATGCACCTGGAGACGGCATTGTACAAGCAGTTCAATTGCTTGTGCAATGTTAAATGCTGGCAGCATATGCTGTCGGCATTCAGCGATGTCTGGCAGACATGATCCGTTACAGCGGATCATGTCCGCCAGACATTGATAAATCGACCCCAGAGAAAAAAAAGTAGATACAAATAATTTAATCAGAAGTACATAAATAATACTACAGGGAGTGCAGAATTATTAGGCAAATTAGTATTTTGACCACATCATCCTCTTTATGCATGTTGTCTTACTCCAAGCTGTATAGGCTCGAAAGCCTACTACCAATTAAGCATATTAGGTGATGTGCATCTCTGTAATGAGAAGGGGTGTGGTCTAATGACATCAACACCCTATATCAGGTGTGCATAATTATTAGGCAACTTCCTTTCCTTTGGCAAAATGGGTCAAAAGAAGGACTTGACAGGCTCAGAAAAGTCAAAAATAGTGAGATATCTTGCAGAGGGATGCAGCACTCTTAAAATTGCAAAGCTTCTGAAGCGTGATCATCGAACAATCAAGCGTTTCATTCAAAATAGTCAACAGGGTCGCAAGAAGCGTGTGGAAAAACCAAGGCGCAAAATAACTGCCCATGAACTGAGAAAAGTCAAGCGTGCAGCTGCCAAGATGCCACTTGCCACCAGTTTGGCCATATTTCAGAGCTGCAACATCACTGGAGTGCCCAAAAGCACAAGGTGTGCAATACTCAGAGACATGGCCAAGGTAAGAAAGGCTGAAAGACGACCACCACTGAACAAGACACACAAGCTGAAACGTCAAGACTGGGCCAAGAAATATCTCAAGACTGATTTGTCTAAGGTTTTATGGACTGATGAAATGAGAGTGAGTCTTGATGGGCCAGATGGATGGGCCCGTGGCTGGATTGGTAAAGGGCAGAGATCTCCAGTCCGACTCAGACGCCAGCAAGGTGGAGGTGGAGTACTGGTTTGGGCTGGTATCATCAAAGATGAGCTTGTGGGGCCTTTTCGGGTTGAGGATGAAGTCAAGCTCAATTCCCAGTCCTACTGCCAGTTTCTGGAAGACACCTTCTTCAAGCAGTGGTACAGGAAGAAGTCTGCATCCTTCAAGAAAAACATGATTTTCATGCAGGACAATGCTCCATCACACGCGTCCAAGTACTCCACAGCGTGGCTGGCAAGAAAGGGTATAAAAGAAGAAAATCTAATTACATGGCCTCCTTGTTCACCTGATCTGAACCCAATTGAGAACCTGTGGTCCATCATCAAATGTGAGATTTACAAGGAGGGAAAACAGTACACCTCTCTGAACAGTGTCTGGGAGGCTGTGGTTGCTGCTGCACGCAATGTTGAAGGTGAACAGATCAAAACACTGACAGAATCCATGGATGGCAGGCTTTTGAGTGTCCTTGCAAAGAAAGGTGGCTATATTGGTCACTGATTTGTTTTTGTTTTGTTTTTGAATGTCAGAAATGTATATTTGTGAATGTTGAGATGTTATATTGGTTTCACTGGTAAAAATAAATAATTGAAATGGGTATATATTTGTTTTTTGTTAAGTTGCCTAATAATTATGCACAGTAATAGTCACCTGCACACACAGATATCCCCCTAAAATAGCTAAAACTAAAAACAAACTAAAAACTACTTCCAAAAATATTCAGCTTTGATATTAATGAGTTTTTTGGGTTCATTGAGAACATGGTTGTTGTTCAATAATAAAATTAATCCTCAAAAATACAACTTGCCTAATAATTCTGCACTCCCTGTATTTAAAAATAGAACAAGTTGCAACTAAAAAGTTTGTAAAACCACTTAATAAAATCAGTGCATATATTCTCCATTAAGCCGATATATGGAGGCCGATTTATCAAGCTCCGTATGGAGCTTGATGCCCGTGTTTCCGTGCAAGCCTTCAGGCTCAACCGAAACAGAAGTTATGAAGTAGCGGTCTAAAGACCGCTGCTCCATAACTTGTCCGCCTGCTATGAGGCCACGGACAGAAATCAACACCTTGGAATATGATAGGGCTGATTGACACCCTCTGCTAGAAACCAATTGGTCGCAAATCTGCAGGGGGCGGCATTTATCGATGTGTCATGTCCACTCGCAGTATGATAAATCTACCCCTTAGTCTTAATTAATCACATTGTGAGCAAAGAGTTTTAAAGTCCATGTAATCCAAAACCACCTATTTATATAGCCAGTTAATAAGAAAAAAAAACAGATCACAATCAAACAATAAGTGATTCACATCGCTCACTTTACCTCCAGCTCCACTCCACCCGCCAGACCGCTGTTCCTTACCGACCACAGAAAGATCTTTAAACCATTACTCATGGCTTACATGACCCACTGTTCCAGTCCTGCGTCCCTCTCATCGTCTCTCAGTGTAGCTAGGAGCCGGTCACTAGTGATGTCGCAAACTTAAAATTTTCGCAAAATGTTCGCAAACGGGCAAACCGCCATAGAATTCAATAGGCAGGCGAACGTTAAAACCCACAGGGACTCTTTCTTGCCACAATAGTGATGGAAAAGTTGTTTCAAGGGGACTAACACCTGGACTGTGGCATGCCGGAGGGGGATCCATGGCAAAACTCCCACGGAAAATTACATAGTTGATGCAGAGTCTGGTTTTAATCCATAAAGGGCAGAAATCACCTAACATTCCTAAATTGTTTGGAATAACGTGCTTTAAAACATCAGGTATGATGTATCGATCAGGTAGTGTAAGGGTTACGCCCGCTTCACAGTGACAGACCAAACTCCCCGTTTAACGCACCGCAAACAACCGCAAACAGTCCATTTGCACAACCGCAAACTCCCCATTTGCACAAGGTTGGATACCAAGCTAGCCATGTTCCGTTCCTTGTCCTCACTGATGTCATTGAAGGTCTCTTCCTCCACCCAGCCACATACAACACCAAGAGTCCCCGAAAGGTGACAACAAGCCCCCTGGGATGCCTGCTGTGTTTGGTCTTCCACCTCCTCAAAGCCACCTTCCTCCTCTGACTCCTCTTCTTCAGACTCCTCTCTCTGCATTGCCTCTCTCTGCGTTATTATAAGGTGTGTTAAGTAGCACTATTCCTATCAGTATAATCCCTGTTATGTCCCCTATCAGGGGACGTGTATATGGCATCGATTTTAGGAACCGGGAGATGGAAAAAGATGCTTGGTCGGTCCTCCTACTTCAAAGTTGGGGCACTGTGTGTGCAATCGTGACCGGACTTTTAGCCGATGGACATTTGGCAGACGGACATTTGGCCGACGGACATTTGGCCGACGGACATTTGGACGAAACACAAGTGGATGTCAGATAACAGTCCGGCCACAAGATAGATAGATTTGATAGATAGATACATAGATTAGATAGATAGATCAATAGATGCAATAGATACATTGATAGATATGATAGATAGATAGATAGATTTGATAGATAGATAGATAGATAGATAGATTTGATAGATAGATAATTTCCCAGACAGAGAATTACAAGGCGTGCGGTCTGTGACCCATGGTAAGGATCCCAGAGGCAGTTGCAGCGCCAGGGGACGTGTATATGGCATGGATTTTAGGAACCGGGAGATGCAAAAAGATGCTTGGTCAGTCCTCCTACTTCAAATTTGGGGCACTGCGCGTGCAAGCTACTGTGCCACCAGATATGAGTGGTGTGTTAAGTAGTACTATTCTTATCAGTTTAATCCCTGTTATGTCCCCTATCAGGGGACGTGTATATGGCATGGATTTTAGGAACCGGGAGATGGAAAAAGATGCTTGGTCGGTCCGGCCACGAGATACATAGATTTGATACGATAGATAGATAGATAGATAGATACATAGATTAGATAGATAGATCAATAGATGCAATAGATACATTTGATAGATACGATAGATAGATAGATAGATTTGATAGATAAATAGATAGATTTGATAGATAGATAATTTCCCAGACAGAGAATTACAAGACGTGCGGGCTGGGACCCATGGTAAGGTGTGATATGTGTGAATAAATTTGTCTCACAAACTTTAGAGAAAAATAAAATAAAGGGAATGTAGCTCTATTCTTGTAAACAGCAAATATATATAACTTAATATACTCGCATGCACAAGGTGAGCATTTACTTTAGTAATTGAAATGAAAGTATGGACTATACCTCTATGAATGTTAATAATAATTCTTATGTGAGAAGCTTATAAAGCTTCTACTATATAAACAATGATTCGTTTATGATCAAAGAAAAAATGAGAAAAAATTCCTTTAAATTCAGGATATGAAATAAGTTGATAAAGTTCAAATCTTAGTAAAGTAATGTTCAAATAACTTTCCTTTAGTTTCACGCACTCACACAAACACTCTAAAATATATATACAATGATCCAACACACACGCAATATTGAGCAGCAAGGAGGAGGTTAATTCAGTGAAAATACAGCTCAGGTAAGTAATGACACTTAGCGTTATATTTGTAAACCTTAAACTTTGTATACAATACGATACCAATACCAGCGTGGTGATAAGACCAGATTTCCCCAGAAACGATGGTGAAGCGTGGAGAGCGGTATTAGCAGCAGAGTAAATACTAAACCGGAGAATGTTAGAAAGCGGCGTCCGGTAGCAGCATGTGTGAGTGCGGCTTCAGCTGTGAGTGATAGAGTTCCGGAAGCGTAGGAATATGATTAGAAGTAACGGTCCCAAAAAAGGAATCAGGAAAGAAGTGCAGCAAACTTTGAGTACAATCAGCCTTCAAAAATTATTAAATACTTTAGACCTGAAAGGGAAAAATAAACTGCTTGAAATGAGCAATAGCAAAGGATGAGAGAATCCACTTTAATTTTCAGGCACTGAGTAATGGAGAAGCACTTCCTTAAATAGGAGGAAGTGCTGATAGTCAGAAAGTCTTAAAGGGATATCACATCAGGTTACTTCCTTTTGCACAATCGAGTACAGGTTGGGGATTGCCTTTTATGCATTGAAATTTCGTCTGGGTACCTTCCACTGCGGTGTCCCCTATCAGGGGACGTGTATATGGCATGGATTTTAGGAACCGGGAGATGGAAAAAGATGCTTGGTCGGTCCTTCTACTTCAAATTTGGTGCACTGCGCATGCAATCTACTGTGCCACCAGATATGAGTGGTGTGTTAAGTAGTACTATTCTTATCAGTTTAATCCCTGTTACGTCCCCTATCAGGGGACGTGTATATGGCATGGATTTTAGGAACCGGGAGATGGAAAAAGATGCTTTGTCGGTCCAGCCACAAGATAGATAGATTTGATAGATAGATACATAGATTAGATAGATAGATCAATAGATGCAATAGATACATTTGATAGATACGATAGATAGATTTGATAGATAAATAGATAGATTTGATAGATAGATAATTCCCCAGACAGAGAATTACAAGACGTGCGGTCTGAGACCCCTGGTAAGGTTACTTCCTTTTGCACAATCGAGTACAGGTTGGGGATTGCCCTTTGTGCATTGAAATTTGTCCGGTTACCGTCCACTGCGGTGTCCTCTATCAGGGGACGTGTATATGGCATGGATTTTAGGAACTGGGAGATGGAAAAATATGCTTAGTCGGTCCTTCTACCTCAAATTTGGGGCACTGCTTGTGCAATTTACTGTGCCACCAGATATGAGTGGTGTCTTAAGTAGTACTATTCTTATCAGTTTAATCCCTGTTACGTTCCCTATCAGGGGACGTGTACATGGCATGGATTTTAGGAACCGGGAGATGGAAAAAGATGCTTGGTCGTTCCGGCCACGAGATAGATAGGTTTGATAGATAGATACATAGATTAGATAGATAGATCAATAGATGCAATAGATACATTTGATAGATACGATAGATAGATTTGATAGATAAATAGATAGATTTGATAGATAGATAATTCCCCAGACAGAGAATTACAAGACGTGCGGTCTGAGACCCCTGGTAAGGTTACTTCCTTTTGCACAATCGAGTACAGGTTGGGGATTGCCCTTTGTGCATTGAAATTTGTCCGGTTACCGTCCACTGCGGTGTCCTCTATCAGGGGACGTGTATATGGCATGGATTTTAGGAACTGGGAGATGGAAAAATATGCTTAGTCGGTCCTTCTACCTCAAATTTGGGGCACTGCTTGTGCAATTTACTGTGCCACCAGATATGAGTGGTGTCTTAAGTAGTACTATTCTTATCAGTTTAATCCCTGTTACGTTCCCTATCAGGGGACGTGTACATGGCATGGATTTTAGGAACCGGGAGATGGAAAAAGATGCTTGGTCGTTCCGGCCACGAGATAGATAGGTTTGATAGATAGATACATAGATTAGATAGATAGATCAATAGATGCAATAGATACATTTGATAGATATGATAGATATAGATAGATAGATAGATAGATAGATTTGATAGATAGATAATTTCCCAGACAGAGAATTACAAGACGTGCGTTCTGGGACCCATGGTAAGGTTCCCAGAGGCAGTTGCGGCGCCAGGGGACGTGTATATGGCATGGATTTCAGGAACCGGGAGATGGAAAAAGATGCTTGGTCGGTCCTCCTACTTCAAATTTGGGGCACTGCGCGTGCAATCTAATGTGCCACCAGATAGGAGTGGTGTGTTAAGTAGTACTATTCCTATCAGTTTAATCCCTGTTACGTGCCTTTTTTTTGGTTTTGGTTTTTGAAGCCACCAGAGGCCAGAAAAATTTGGCATGTGCACATGCCTGAAAACTTAGGTATTGTTGCAGCCGCTGCTGTAGCAGCGGCCAGAAAAATTGATGTTTGTTTCCCAGGCAGAAAGTGCCCTAAAACATTGATGTTTGTTTCCCAGGCAGAAAGTGCCCTAAAACATTGTGGCTTGGACCCTAGTTGGTGGCGGATAAGTCACGCAAGTCATCCGGCATTCAAAAATAAAATACAGCACCGTGTGGACCATTTTTAACCCAAGGCAGTTTATCTCATCAGGCCTTTTTTACTCGAACGTATCTCCCAATGTCAGTCCCTTCGGGATCCATCCCTCATTCATCTTAATAAAGGTGAGGTAATCTAGACTTTTTTGATCTAGGTGACTTCTCTTCTCAGTGACAATACCTCCTGCTGCACTGAAGGTCCTTTCTGACAGGACACTTGAAGTGGGGCAGGTCAGAAGTTCTATCGCAAATTGGGATAGCTCAGCCCACAGGTCAAGCCTGCACACCCAGTTGTCAAGGGGTTCATCGCTCCTCAGAGTGTCAAGATCTGCAGTTAAGGCGAGGTAGTCTGCTACCTGTCGGTCGAGTCGTTCTCTGAGGGTGGACCCCGAAGGGCTGTAGCGATGCATAGGACTTGAAAAGCTCCGCATGTCCTCCATCAACAACACGTCTGTAAAGTGTCCTGTCCTTGCCGGCGTGGTCGTGGGAGGAGGATGATTACTTTCACCTCTTCCCCTGTTAGATTCCCGTTGTGCTGTGACATCACCCTTATACACTGTGTAAAGCATACTTTTTTATTTTGGAACTGCTGCATCCTTTCCGACTTGTGGTAATTTGGTAACATTTCAGGCATTTTATGCCTATACCGGGGGTCTAGTAGCGTGGATACCCAGTACAGGTCGTTCTCCTTCAGCTCTTTCATACGAGGGTCACTCAACAGGCACAACAGCATGAAAGACCCCATTTGCACAAGGTTGGATGCCGAGCTACTCATTTCCCGTTCCTCGTCCTCAGTGATCTCACTGAAGGTATCTTCTTCCCCCCAGCCACATACAACACCACGGGTAACAGATAGGTGACAACAAGCACCCTGGGATGCCTGTTGCGGTTGATCTTCCTCCTCCTCAAAGCCACATTCCTCCTCTCACTCCTCTTCCTCACAATCCTCTTCCAGTGTTGCCGCAGGTCCAGCAAGCGATGCTGATAAGGCTGTTTCTGGTGGTGATGGTGACCACAACTCTTCCTCTTCACGCTCATCTACGGCCTGATCCAGCACTCACTCTCAGGGCACGCACAAGGAAGAAAACAAATGGTATGATGTCGCTGATGGTGCCTTCGGTGCGACTGACTAAATTTTTCACCTCCTCAAAAGGATGCATGAGCCTACAGGCATTGCGCATGAGCGTCCAGTAAGGTGGCAAAAAATTTCCCAGCTCCACAGAGGCTGTCCTAGCACCCGGTCATGCAAATACTCGTTAAAGGCTTTTTCTTGTTGGAGCAGGTGGTCTACATTAGGAGTGTTGAATTCCAATGTGTCGGGCTGTCGCAAATCAAGCGCCTCACTGGCATGTTGTTTCGCCGCTGGATATCGGAAAAGTGCGCCATGGCCGTGTAGGAACGCCTCAAATGGCCACACATCTTCCTGGCCTGCTTCAGGACATCCTGTAAGCCTGGGTACTTATGCACAAAGCGTTGTACGATCAGATTACACACATGTGCCATGCACGGCACATGTGTCAACTTGCCCAATTTCAATACCGCCACCAAATTACTTCCATTGTCAGAAACCACTTTGCCGATCTCCATTTGGTGCAGACTCAGCCACTGATCCACCTGTGCATTCAGGGCGGACAGGAGTGCTGGTCCGGTGTGACTCTCTGCTTTTAGGCAAGTCAACCCCAAGACGGCGTGACACTGCCGTATCCGGGATGTGGAATATTACCTGCGGAGCTGGGGGGGTGCCGTTGATGTGGAGCAAGATGCAGCAGCAGAAGAGGACTCAGCCAAGGAGGTTATGGAAGAGGATGGAGTAGGAGGAGTAGAGGAGGTGGCAGCAGGCCTGCCTGCAAGTTGTGGCGGTGTCACCAACTCCTCCTCTGCAGAGCCACGCATTCCATGCTTGTCAGCCATCAGCAGGTTTACCCAATGCACAGTGTAGGTGATATACCTGCCCTGACCATGCTTTGCAGACCAGCTATAAGTGGTCATATGGACCCTTGCCCCAACACTGTGTGCCAGACATGCCATTATTTCCTTTCGCACAATCGAGTACAGGTTGGGGATTGCCTTTTGTGCAAAGAAATTTCGGCCGGGAACCTTCCACTGCGGTGTCCCAATAGCTACAAATTTTTTGAATGCCTCAGACTCCACCAGCTTGTATGGTAAAAGCTGGTGGGCTAAGAGTTCAGACAAGCCAGCTGTCAGACGCCTGGCAAGGGGGTGACTTTGTGACATTGGCTTCTTACGCTCAAACATGTCCTTTACAGACACCGGACTGTGGGCAGATGAATAGGAACTGCTCCGGAAGACAAACGGAGTGGCGGATGGTTGAGAGGGGGCAAGGAGGACAGCAGAGGTTGATGTGGCTGAAGATGCTGGACCAGGAGGAGGATGGGGGCTTTGAGTTTGTGTGCTGCTTCTACTCATGTGTTGATCTTATAGGCATTTGCGATGTGCGATCATGTGCCTTTGTAAAGCAGTTGTACCTAGGTGGGTGTTGGACTTCCCACGACTCAGTTTCTTTTGGCACAGGTTGCAAATGGCATCGCTGTTGTCAGAGGCAGACACACACAAAAAATGCCACACTGCTGAGCTCTGCGATGACGGCATTCTGGTGGAGGCAACAGCATGCGTTGATTGGCGTGCTGTCTGGCTGACCCCGGGTGCCGATGCATGCTGTCTGACTGTGCCACTAGCTCCTTGCGATGACCTCCCCCTGCTTCAAACTCGTCTCCTCCTCTCTGTCTCCCCATCTGAACTTCCCCCTGTTCTTCTTCTCTTCTAGTGGGCACCCACGTGACATCCACGGATGCATCGTCATCATCAACCGCTTCACTTGTATCTGACAAATCAACAAAGGAAGCAGCAGCGGGTACAATATCATCATTATCACACCGTACGTCCATGTCTGTAACATTCTCTGTCAATGATGGTTGCGCATCACTCATTTCTTCCAACTGATGTGTAAAAAACTCCTCTGACAGATCAAGTGAAGCAGCTGTGGTGCTAGTGTTGGCGGCAGGCGGGCGAGTGGTAACTTGAGAGGTGCCCGAAGGTAAGCTGGAGGAGGATGGTGCATCAAGGTTCGGAGCGGAAGCTATAAAAGATTGGGTGTCCTGTGTTATAAAGTCAACTATTTCCTCAGAACTTTTCAAGTTCATGGGACGTGGCCTCTGAACACTGGGCATTATTCTAGGGCCAAAGGGAATCACAGCACCACGACCACGATGGCACCTGCGGGGTGGCCTGCCTCTGCCTGTCATTTTTTTTTAAATGTACACTTACACTACTATTAAACAAGATATGAGTGGTGGCACTGGGCAAGTGGGCACAGTATACGCTGTGAGCCTGACACAAAAAAGCAGACTGATGTTTCACAGTCCAATTTTTTTTTTATTTTTTTTTTAAATGTACACTTACACTACTATTAAACAAGATATGAGTGGTGGCACTGGGCAAGTGGGCCCAGTATAAGCTGTGAGCCTGAAACAAAAAAGCAGACTGATGTTTCACAGTCCAAAAAGTTTTTTTTGTTTTTAAATGTACACTTACACTACTATTAAACAAGATATGAGTGGTGGCACTGGGCAAGTGGGCACAGTATATGCTGTGAGCCTGACACAAAAAATCAGACTGATGTTTCACAGTCCAAAAAGTTATTATTTTTTCAAATGTACATTTACACTACTATTAAACAAGATGTGAGTGGTGGCACTGGGCAAGTGGGCCCAGTATAAGCTGTGAGCCTGAAACAAAAAAGCAGACTGATGTTTCACAGTCCAAAAAGTTTTTATTTTTTTAAATGTACACTTACACTACTATTAAACAAGATATGAGTGGTGGCACTGGGCAAGTGGGCACAGTATACGCTGTGAGCCTGACACAAAAAACAGACTGATGTTTCACAGTCCAAAAAGTTTTTATTTTTTTAAATGTACACTTACACTACTATTAAACAAGATATGAGTGGTGGCACTGGGAAAGTGGGCCCAGTATAAGCTGTGAGCCTAAAACAAAAAAGCAGACTGATGTTTCACAGTCCAAAAAGTTTTTATTTTTTTAAATGTACACTTACACTACTATTAAACAAGATATGAGTGGTGGCACTGGGCAAATGGGCACAATATACGCTGTGAGCCTGACACAAAAAAGCAGACTGATGTTTCACAGTCCAAAAAGTTTTTTGTTTTTAAATTTACATTACTGTTACACCAGATATGAGTGGGGGCACTGGGCAAGTGGGCACAGTATATGCTGTGAGCCTGGCACACATGCTGGCAGGCAGGCAACTGCAATTAGATTACACTAGCAGACTGATGTTTTACAGTCGAAAAAGTTTTTTTTTTTTTTTAATTTACACTACTGTTACACCAGATATGAGTGGTGGCACTGGGCAAGTGGGCCTGGCACACATGCTGGCAGGCAGGCAACTGCAATTATATTACACTAGCAGACTGATGTTTCACAGTCAAAAAAGTTTTTTTTTTTTTAAATTTACACTACTGTTACACCAGATATGAGTGGTGGCACTGGGCAAGTTGCTTGGCAGGCAGGCAACTGCAATTAGATTACACAGGGAACAAAAAATGATGTTCTAGCCCTAAAAACGACTTTTTGGGGTGCTGTGCTTACAGCAGAGATCAGATGAGTCCTTCAGGACTGTAGTGGACACTGAATACATTAGCGTAGCTATCAATTTCCCTATTAAATCACCAGCAGCTACACTGTCCCTCCTCTCACTAACAATGCAGCTTCCGAATGAATCTAAAATGGCTGCTGTTCAGGAGCTGGGAGGGTCTGGGAGGGAGCGTCTGCTGCTGATTGGCTGGAATATGTCTGCAGACTTTGAGATACAGGGTCAAAGTTTACTCAATGATGACGAATAGGGGGCGGATCGAACATTGCATATGTTCGCCCGCCGTGGCGAACGTGAACATGCTATATTCGCCGGGAACTATTCGCGACATCACTACTGGTCACGTGACATCCAGGGAACAGCATAATTGGATGTAAGAATTGTCTCTTAAACTTGGCTTATTAGCTTAGTTTTAGTGTGCAAATACTTGCAAATCTTGTAGCACAGTCATCTGTTGACGTGTTTTGCCCTTAATGGGGGGTAGTTATCAAGCCGTCTACTTTTCTTGCTTCGCCGGCCCAATACGCCCGCCTAAGCTCGCCTACCTTCGCCGCCGCGGACCTGAAAAAATACGCCTAAGTTATCAAATAAAGCTGTCAAAAAGACGCGGGGCGATGAGCAGCGGACTGTGACAGTTATCACTCATCCGATCTCGCTGCCCTTCGGCTTTTTCCCAGCTTTATTGCTAGCCTGTCACTAAGCACTCACACTAAACTACACTGTTCTACCCCCTATACCGGTGCCCCCGGAGCCTCCCGCAACTCAATAAAGTTACTAACCCCTAAACCGCCGCTCCTAGACCCTGCCCCAACTCTGATAAATGTATTAACCCCTAAACCGCCGCTCCTAGACCCCGCAGAAACTCTGATTAATGTATTAACCCCTAAACCCTCTATAATAAAATTATTAACCCCTATCCTGCTGATCCCGCACCTCTCCGCAACTAAATAAATAGTTTAACCCCTAAACCGCCGCTCCATGAACCCGCCGCAACCTATATTAAACCTATTAACCCCTATCCTGCCCCCCCTACACCGTCGCCACCTATAATAAATTTATTAACCCCTAATCTGCCCCCCCTACACCGTCGCCACCTATAATAAATTTATTAACCCCTATCCTGCCCCCCACTACGCCGCCGCCACTGTCATAAAATTATTAACCCCTAAACCTAAGTCTAACCCTAACCCTAACGCCCCCCTAACTTAAATATTAATTAAATTAATCTAAATAAATTAACTCTTATTAAGTAAATGAATCCTATTTAAAACTAAATACTTTAACTTTAACTTTACCTTTAAAATAAACCCTAATATAGCTACAATATAAATAATAATTATATTGTAGCTATCTTAGGATTTATTTTTATTTTATAGGTAACTTTCAATTTATTTTAACCATGTACAATAACTATTAAATAGTTATTAACTATTTAATAGCTTACCTAGCTAAAATAAAGAGAAATGTACCTGTGAAATAAATCCTAACCTAAGTTACAATTATACCTAACACTACACTATACTTTAATAAATTATTCCTATTTAAAAATAAATACTTACCTGTAAAATAAACCCTAAGATAGCTACAATATAATTAATAATTATATTATAGCTATCTTAGGATTTATATTTATTTTACAGGTAACTTTGTATTTATTTTAGCTAGTTAGAATAGTTATTAAATAGTTATTAACTATTTAATAACTACCTAGCTAAAAGAAATACAAAATTACCTGTAAAATAAATCCTAACTTAAGTTACAATTAAACCTAATACTACACTATCATTAAATTAATTAAATAAATTAACTACAAATAACTACAATTAAATACAATTACATAAACTAACTAAAGTACAAAAAATAAAAAAAGCTAAGTTACAAAAAATAAAAAAATAAGTTACAAACATGTTACAAATATTACAACAATTTTAAGCTACTTACACCTAATCTAAGCCCCCTAATAAAATAACAAACCCCCCCAAAATAAAAAAATGCCCTACCCTATTCTAAATTAAATAAATTTCAAAGCTCTTTTACCTTACCAGCCCTTAAAAGGGCCATTTGTGGGGGCATGCCCCAAAGAAAACAGCTCTTTTGCCTGTAAAAGAAAAATACAACCCCCCCCAACATTAAAACCCACCACCCACATACCCCTAATCTAACCCAATCCCCCCTTACAAAAACCTAACACTAATCCCCTGAAGATCATCCTACCTTGAGTCGTCTTCACTCAGCCGAGCCACCGATGGAACTGAAGAGGACATCCGGAGCGGAAGAAGTTAATCCTCCAAGCGGCGCTGAAGAAATCTTCCATCCGATGAAGTCATCATCCAGGCGGCGCTGAAGAAAAGTCTTCGATCCGTCCGATGTCATCTTCAAAGAGGCGCTGAAGAGGTCTTCTATCCGGGCGAAGTCATCTTCCAAGCCGGGTCTTGAATCTTCCTTCCGCCGACGCGGAACCACCTTCTTCACCGACGGACTACGACGAATGACGGCTCCTTTAAGGGACGTCATCCAAGATGGCGTCCCCTCAATTCCGATTGGCTGATAGGATTCTATCAGCCAATCGGAATTAAGGTAGGAAAATCTGATTGGCTGATGGAATCAGCCAATCAGATTCAAGTTCAATCCGATTGGCTGATCCAATCAGCCAATCAGATTGAGCTCGCATTCTATTGGCTGATCGGAACAGCCAATAGAATGCAAGCTCAATCTGATTGGCTGATTCCATCAGCCAATCAGATTTTTCCTACCTTAATTCCGATTGGCTGATCCTATCAGCCAATCGGAATTGAGGGGACGCCATCTTGGATGACGTCCCTTAAAGGAGCCGTCATTCGTCGTAGTCCGTCGGTGAAGAAGGTGGTTCCGCGTCGGCGGAAGGAAGATTCAAGACCCGGCTTGGAAGATGACTTCATCGGATGGAAGATTTCTTCAGCGCCGCTTGGAGGATTAACTTCTTCCGCTCCGGATGTCCTCTTCAGTTCCATCGGTGGCTCGGCTGAGTGAAGACAACTAAAGGTAGGATGATCTTCAGGGGATTAGTGTTAGGTTTTTGTAAGGGGGGTTTGGGTTAGATTAGGGGTATGTGGGTGGTGGGTTTTAATGTTGGGGGGGTTGTATTTTTCTTTTACAGGCAAAAGAGCTGTTTTCTTTGGGGCATGCCCCCACAAATGGCCCTTTTAAGGGCTGGTAAGGTAAAAGAGCTTTGAAATTTATTTAATTTAGAATAGGGTAGGGCATTTTTTATTTTGGGGGGGTTTGTTATTTTATTAGGGGACTTAGATTAGGTGTAAGTAGCTTAAAATTGTTGTAATATTTGTAACATGTTTGTAACTTATTTTTTTATTTTTTGTAACTTAGCTTTTTTTATTTTTTGTACTTTAGTTAGTTTATGTAATTGTATTTAATTGTAGTTATATGTAGGTAGTTTATTTAATTAATTTAATGATAGTGTAGTATTAGGTTTAATTGTAACTTAAGTTAGGATTTATTTTACAGGTAATTTTGTATTTCTTTTAGCTATGTAGTTATTAAATAGTTAATAACTATTTAATAACTATTCTAACTAGCTAAAATAAATACAAAGTTACCTGTAAAATAAATATAAATCCTAAGATAGCTACAATATAATTATTAATTATATTGTAGCTATCTTAGGGTTTATTTTACAGGTAGGTATTTATTTTTAAATAGGAATAATTTATTAAAGTATAGTGTAGTGTTAGGTGTAATTGTAACTTAGGTTAGGATTTATTTCACAGGTACATTTCTCTTTATTTTAGCTAGGTAAACTATTAAATAGTTAATAGCTATTTAATAGTTATTGTACATGGTTAAAATAAATTGAAAGGTACCTGTAAAATAAATATAAATCCTAAGATAGCTAGAATATAATTATTATTTATATTGTAGCTATATTAGGGTTTATTTTAAAGGTAAGTATTTAGTTTTAAATAGGATTCATTTACTTAATAAGAGTTAATTTATTTAGATTAATTTAATTAATATTTAAGTTAGGGGGGCGTTAGGGTTAGGGTTAGACTTAGGTTTAGGGGTTAATAATTTTATTACAGTGGCGGCGGCGTAGTGGGGGGCAGGATAGGGGTTAATAAATTTATTATAGGTGGCGACGGTGTAGGGGGGGCAGATTAGGGGTTAATAAATTTATTATAGGTGGCGACGGTGTAGGGGGGGCAGGATAGGGGTTAATACATTTAATATAGCTTGCGGAGGGTTCAGGGAGCGGCGGTTTAGGGGTTAATACATTTATTATAGTTGCGGTGGGCTCCGGGATCGGCGGTTTAGGGGGTAATAACTTTATTTAGTTGCAGCGGTGTAGGGGGGGTCAGATTAGTGGTGTTTAGACTCGGGGTACATGTTAGGGTGTTAGGTGTAGACAGCTCCCATAGAGATCAATGGGATGTCTGTCAGCAGCGAACTTGTACTTTCGCTATGGTCAGACTCCCATTGATTCCTATGGGATCCGCCGCCTCCAGGGGTGGCGGATTGAAAACCAGGTACGCTGGGCCGTAAAAGTGCCGAGCGTACCTGCTAGTTTTTTGATAGCTAGCAAAAGTAGTGAGAATGTGCCGCACTTGTGTGCGGAACATCTGGAGTGACGTAAGAATCGATCTGTGTCGGACTGAGTCCGGCGGATCGAT
>NC_069507.1:251582543-251587543 GCF_027579735.1 Bombina bombina
TGAAGGACCTCCTCTGCGCACCTTGGATGAAGAATTCGGCTCGGCTGGGTGAAGACGACTCAAGGTAGGATGATCTTCAGGGGGTTAGCGATAGGTTTTTTTAAGGGGGGGTTGGGTGGTGGGTTGTAATGTTGGGGGGGTTGTATTTTTATTTTCAGGTAAAAGAGCTGATTACTTTGGGGCAATGCCCCGCAAAAAGCCCTTTTAAGGGCTGGTAAAAGAGCTGATTACTTTTGTAGTTTAGAATAGGGTAGGGCATTTTTTTTTTTTTGTTTGTTTTTTTTATTTTATTAGGGGCTTAGATTAGGTGTAATTAGTTTAAACTTTTTGTAATTATTTTTAATTTTTTGTAATTTAGTGTTTTTTTTGTGTATTATAGAATAGTTTATTTTATTGTATTTTAGTTTAGCTAATTGTAGGTAATTTATTTAATTAATTTAATGATAGTGTAGTGTTAGGTGTATTTGTAACTTAGGTTAGGATTTATTTTACAGGTAATTTTGTAATTATTTTAACTAGGTAGCTATTAAATAGTTATTAACTATTTAATAGCTATTTTGCCTAGTTAAAATAAATACAAAGTTGCCTGTAAAATAAATATAAATCCTAAAATAGATACAATGTAATTATTAGTTATATTGTAGCTATATTAGGGTTTATTTTATAGTTAAGTATTTTGTTTTAAATAGGATTAATTTATTTAATTATAGGAATATTATTTAGTTTATTTTAAATTATATTTATGTTAGGGGGGTGTTAGGGTTAGAGTTAGGTTTAGGGGTTAATAACTTTATTATAGTAGCGGCGACGTTGCGGGGGCAGGAGATTAGGGGTTAATAATTGTAGGTAGGTGGTGGCGATGTTAGGTAGGGCAGATTAGGGGTTAATACAATTTATTATAGTGTTTGCGAGGTGGGAGTGCGGCGGTTTAGGGGTTAATACATTTATTATAGTGGCGCGAGGTCCGGTCGGTAGATTAGGGGTTAATAATTGTAGTTAGGTAGCGGCGATGTTGGGGGGGAGATTAGGGGTTAATAAATATAATATAGGGGTCGGCGATGTTAGGGGCAGCAGATTAGGGGTTCATAGGGATAATGTAGGTGGCAATGGTGTCCGGTCGGCAGATTAGGGGTTAACATTTTTTATTATAGTGGCGGCGATGTGGGGGGGCCTCGGTTTAGGGGTACATAGGTAGTTTATGGGTGTTAGTGTACTTTAGAGCACAGTAGTTAAGAGCTTTATATTCACACGTTAGCCCATAAAGCTCTTAACTACTGACTTTTTTGTCGGTAGGAGTCTTGTCAGTAGAGGGTCTACCGCTCACTTCTTCCAAGAATCCAAATACCGGCGTTTGGCAGATCCCATAGAAAAGATAGGATACGCAATTGGCGTAAGGGGATCTGTGGTAGCCTGGAGTCGCGGTAGTGAAGTGAGCGTTAGACCCTTTCCTGGCTGACTCTAAATACCAGCGGGCAGTAAAAAGCAGCGTTAGGACCCCTTAACGCTGCTTTTGACGGCTAACGCCAAACTCTAAATCTAGGTGTATGATTCTACTTATTCTAATGTTTTATTTCCTAACCTGCTATTTGCTAAATTTACATAAAAAATGTTTTAAAAAATAAAATAAAAAATATTGGTAAAAATGACATAATTGGTGACAATTTTCTGCTTGTTTCCCTATAAAAGCTCAGCATGCGTGTTTCTAGTCAATAACAATATGATTATTATTTCTTGTTGCTTACAGCAAATTTGCTTTAGCTTGGAAATATTCACGGCTAGATTACGAGTCTTGCGTTATGAGTAAAAAAGCAGCGTAAGTAGATCTTCGGGGTTTAGTGTTAGGATTTTTTAAGGGTGTATTGGGTGGGTTTTATTTTTAGGTTAGGGCTTTGGGCCGCAATAGAGCTAAATGCCCTTTTAAGGGCAATGCCCATACAAATGCCATTTTCATGGCAATGGGGAGCTTAGGTTTTTTTAGTTAGGGTTTTATTTGGGGGATTGGTTGTGTGGGTGGTGGGTGTTACTGTTGGGGGGGTTGTTTGTATTTTTTTATTACAGGTAAAATAGCTGATTTCTTTGGGGCAATGCCCCGCAAAAGGCCCTTTTAAGGGCTATTGGTAGTTTAGTTTAGGCTAGGTTTTTTTTTTTATTTTGGGTGGACTTTTTTTATTTTGATAGGTCTATTAGATTAGCTGTAATTAGTTTAAAGATCTTGTAATTTATTTTTTATTTTCTGTAATTTAGTGTTTGTTTGTTTTTGTAATTTAGCTAATTGTATTGAATTTAGTTAATTGTATTTAATTTAGGGATTTTTTTTAATTGTAGGGTTAGGTTAGGTGTTAGTGTAGTGGTGTTAGGGTTAGACGTAGGTTTAGGGGTTAATAAATTTAGTATAGTGGCAGCAATATTGGGGGCGGCAGATTAGGGGTTAATAAATGTAGGTAGGTGGCGGCGATGTTAGGGACGGCAGATTAGGGGTTAATATGTTTATTATAGTGGCAGTGATGTTGGGTGCGGCAGATTAGGGGTTAATTAATGTAGGTAGGTTGCGGTGACATGGGGGGCGGGAGTTTAGGGGTTAATAAATATAATGTAGGTGTCTGCAATGTTGGGGGCAGCAGATTAGGGGTTAATAAGTATAATGTAGGTGTCGGCGATGTTGGGGCAGAAGATAAGGGGTTAATAAGTGTAAGATTAGGGGTGTTTAGACTCAGGGTTCATGTTAGGTTGTTAGGTCTAAACATAAATTTTGTTTCCCCATAGGAATCAATGGGGCTGCGTTACTGAGTTTTACGCTGCTTTATTGCAGGTGTCAGACTTTTTCTCAGCCGGCTCCCCCCATTGATGTCTATGAGGAAATCGTGCACGAGCACGTACGACCAGCTCACCGCTCACTTAAGCAGCGCTGGTATTGGAGTGCGGTAAGGAGCTCAATTTTGCTTTACGCTCACTTTTTGCCTGCTAACACCGGGTTTGTAAAAACCTTTAATACCAGCGTTGTAGGTAAGTGAGCAGTGACAATAACGTGCAAGTTAGCACCACACCCCTCATAACGCAAAACTCATAATCTAGCCGTCAGTAAATAAAAAACTAACATTAATGATTGGAAAAAAAGTTAAATAAAAAACTCACAAATCCCTATGTTATCCTAAGTAGCTGATTTTAAGAGCTTGTTTTCACCTTCATAAAGTAACAAAAGAATTGGAAAGATATTCCTTAATAGTGAGTAATTTGTCCCGCATTGTCCTCAGGTCAGATATTCATTATATATTTTTGTTAATAGACTGCTAATTAAAGGCACATTAGCCCTTTATCATTTCATCTTCCATAAAATGTTCAGTTAAGGAAAAATAAAACAAGATTGCAATTTACAATCGGCATTTATCTGGCCAAGTGTTGCTGTAAAATAACTGTCTACATCATACTAAATCATGGTAAAATGTACCGGCAAAATACACACACAGTGATTTGTTACCTTAGCTCACCTGCCCATTTACATTTGTGCCTAATTGGCCACAGAGAAGGAGACTAGGAACATGGATTCCATCAAACTGTTCAAGAGGTCTATCCCTGATTTGCTCTTGATGTGCAAATCCTTGAAAATTGTGCCAACTTATGGCTATATTACAAGAGGAGCACTAAGAGTTGTGTACAAGCGTAAAGGGGTTTATTTTGGCTCTGTATACATCGGAAGTAGCATGCAAATTAGAAATTGTAAGTAAATTAGTTTACTTAAAGGGACACTGAACCCAAATTTTTTCTTTCGTGATTCAGATAGAGCATGCAATTTTAAACAACTTTCTAATTTACTCCTATTATCAATTTTTCTTCGATGTCTTGCTTTCTTTATTTGAAAAAGAAGGCATCTGAGCTTTTTTTCCAGTTCAAAACCATGGAAAGCACTTTTTTATTGGTAGGTGAATTTACCCACCAATCAGTAAGAACAACACAGTGTGTTCACCAAAAATGGGCCGGCATCTAAACTTACATTCTTGCATTTCAAATAAAGATACCAAGAGAATGAAAAGAATTTGATAATAGGAGTAAATTAGAAAGTTGCTTAAAATTGCATGCGCTGTCTGAATCACGATAGAAAAAATTTGGGTTCAGTGTCCCTTTAATCACCTAGTGCAGGTGTTGCACAACAATTAGCACGCAACACCTGCACTAGGTGATTAAGGTGAAGGGGTATTTAAAGGGACACTAAACCCAATTTTTTTTTCTTTCGTGATTCAGATAGAGCATGCACTTTTAAGCAACTTTCTAATTGACTCCTATTATCAAATTTTCTTCAATCTCTTGCTATCTTTATTTGAAAAAGAAGGCATCTAAGCTTTTTTGGGGTTCAGAACTCTGGATAGCACTTTTTTATTGGTTGTTTACCAAAAATGGGCCGGCATCTAAACTGACATTCTTGCGTTTCAAATAAAGATTCCAAGATAATGAAGAAAATTTAATAATAGGAGTAAATTAGAAAGTTGCTTAAAATGCCATGCTCTATCTGAATAACAAAAGAAAAAAATTGGGTTCAGTGTCCCTTTAAGGATGTGTATAGCATTGATTCTTGTTGTCAGTTTGAAAATGGAGGTAAAACTCCGAAACGTTACTTCATAAGGAATAAAACTTTATCCTTATTAAACCCGGCGAGTGCCTTCCTTTTTGCGATATGTTGGATCTGTGAATTATGCAGGATCTCTTTGATGTGCACCCCGGTGGTTCAAAGGTTACTGTGAGTACTAGGCCATGCTATAAAGACTATATGATTATATACATATATATAGTAATATGTGTATATACAAATATGAATACATAAATATATATGTATATAGTCATATACGTATATTATCGTTGCAGTCTATGGCCCCTATTTATTAAAGGTCTTGCGGACCTGATACGACAGTGCGGATCAGGTCCGCAAGACCTCGCTAAATGCGGAAAGCAATACGCTCTCCGCATTTAACATTGCACCAGCAGCTTACAAGAGGTGCTGGTGCAACGTC